>NW_024431370.1:0-6717 GCF_017639785.1 Mesocricetus auratus
TATTTGTTATGTATCACCAACCATATGTTGGATAAACTCCTTATGAGGAGCAGAAAGAATTCCATTTCCTTCTACTTGAATTCTTATTTATATCACACATGTCCACAGCATTTAGAGAATCTTATTTTTATTAGCTTTCAAATTATTATGATGTACTATAAATTTGAATTTATATTTTATTCCCAGTCATCACAATGTAATTTTTTATCATTTTTTATTTTACTTTTAAATAGCTTGTTTTACATGTCAATCCCAGTTCCCTCTCCCTCCCCTCCTCCCGCACTCCTTCCCCCCTCCCTCCCACCCTATTGCCAAATCCTTCCACATAGGGGATATCTAGAGTCTGTCATTTTACTCTTGGTAGGGTCAAGGCACTCCCCTAAGAGTCCAGGCTGAGAGAGCATCTCTCTTTGTGCTATAGGCACATGAAGACAGTTTGTATACCAGGGATAGACACTGATCCACAGCTCAGGGCCCCATAGGTTGCCCAGGCCTTATCACTGACACTCACATTTGGGGGGTCCAGATCAGTCCCATGCTGGCCTCCCCACTGTCGGTCTGGGGTCCAAGAGCACTCCCCTGTTCAGATCAGCTGTCTCTGCTGGTTTTGCCAGCCCATTCTTTGCCAATTTGCTCATCACTCCTCTCTCTCTGTCACTGGGTTCCTTGGGTTCAGTTCAGTGCTTAGTTGTGTGTTTGCCTCTGCTTCCATCAGTCACAGGATGAAGGCTCCCGGATGGTTATAGACATCAAGTTCATTATCAGGAATGGGCATTCGAGGTGGTCCCTCCACTATTGCTTAGCTTGCCAATTGATGTTATACCTTTAGATCACTCGAGGTCACTCTGGTGCCTGATCTGTCTTCAATCCTATGATTCCCTCTTCCCCCTATTCTACCCCCACCCCCTCAACTTCCTGTTCTCCCATGACCAACTCCCTTCCTCTTTACCCCCTCTATTCTTCCCAGGTCCCACTCCCCCCACCCCTCGCCGTGTTCCCCATCCATTCAGAGGATCTTGTCTCCATCCTCTTCTCTTGGGTACTATGCATATATGCATATCTTTTAGGTTCTTTCCTGTTTCCCAGACTCTCTATCTGTGGAAGTGCAGACTGGCACTATCCTGATCCATATCTAGAATCCATATATGAGTGAGTACATACCATGTTTGTCTTTTTGCGACTGGGTTACCTCACTCAGGATGGTTTCTTCCAGTGCTATCCATTTCCCTGCGAATTTCAAGATTCCATTGTTTTTTCCTGCTGAGTAATACTCCATTGTGTAAATGTACCACATTTTCTCTATCCACTCTTCAGTTGAGGGGCATCTAGGTTGCTTCCAGGTTCTGGCTATTACAAACAATGCTGCTATGAACATAGTGGAGCAGATGCCCTTGTTGTATGAACCTGCCTCATTTGGATAAATGCCTAAGAGTGGAATTGCTGGGTCTAGTGGTAGATTAATTCCCATTTTCCTGAGGAATCTCCATACTGATTTCCAAAGAGGCTGTATGAGTCGGCATTCCCACCAGCAGTGGAGGAGTGTTCCTCTCTCTCCACATCCTCTCCAGCATAAATTGTCTTCGGTGTTTTTGATTCTAGCCATTCTGACAGGAGTAAGATGGTATCTCAGAGTTGTTTTGATTTGCATTTCCCTGATGGCTAAGGATGTTGAGCACTTTCTTAAGTGTCTCTTGGCCATTTTAGCCTCCTCTACTGAGAATTCTCTATTTAGCTCTGTACCCCACCTTTCAAGTGGATCCTTTGGTGTTTTGGAGACTTGTTTCTTGAGTTCTTTGTAAATTTTGGAGATTAGCCCTCTGTCAGATGTAGGGTTAGTGAATATCTTTTCCCATTCTGTGGCCTGCCTTTTTGTCTTTTTGACTGTGTCCTTTGCCTTACAGAAGCTTTTTAGTTTCAGAAGGTCCCATTTGTTAATTGTCGATCTCAGTGCCTGTGCCACTGGTGTTATGTTTAGGAAGTGGTCTCCTGTACCAACTCGTTGAAGAGTATCTCCCACTTTCTCTTCTAAAAGTTTCAGTGTGGCTGGATGTATGTTGAGATCTTTGATCCATTTGGACTTAAGTTTTGTACAAGGCGATAAACATGGATCTATCTGCAGTCTTCTGCATACCAGTACCCAGTTATGCCAGCACCATTTGTTGAAGATGCTTTCTTTTTTCCACTGTACAGTTTTAGCTTCTTTGTCAAAAATCAGGTGTTCATAGGTGTGTGGGTTAAAATTAGGGCTTTCGATTCGGTTCCATTGGTCTACCTGCCTATTTTTGTGCCAATACCAAGCTGTTTTCAGGACTATAGCTCTATAATAGAGCTTGAAGTCAGGTATGGTGATGCCTCCTGAAGTTCCTTTATTGTATAGGGATGTTTTGGCTATCCTGGGCCTTTTGTTTTTCCATATAAAGTTGATTAATGTTCTTTCCAGGTCCTTGAAGAATTGTGATGGAATTTTGATAGGGATTGCATTGAATCTATAGACTGCTTTTGGCAAGATTGCCATTTTTATTATGTTGATCCTACCAATCCAAGAGCATGGGAGATCTTTCCATTTTCTGGTATCTTCTTTGATTTCTTTCTTCAAAGACACAAAGTTCTTGATATACAGGTCTTTCACTTCCTTGGTTAACATTATCCCCAGATATTTGATGCTGTTTTTGGCTATTGTAAAAGGTGATGTTTCTCTGATTTCTTTCTCAGTCACTTCATCATCTGTATATACTAGGGCCACTGATTTTTTGAGTTTACCTTGTATCCTGCCACATTGCTGAAGGTGTTTATCAGCTCTAGTAGTTCCCTTGTTCCCTTGCGGAGTTTTTCAGGTCACTTATGTAAAGTATCATTTCATCTGTGAATAGTGAAAGTTTGATTTCTTCATTTCCTATTTGTATCCACTTTATCTCCTTTTAATTTGTTATTGCTGTAGCTAGAACTTCAAGTACAATATTGAAGAGATATGGAGAGAGTGGACAGCCTTGTCTTGTTCCTGATTTTAGAGGAATTGCTTTGAGTTTCTCTCCATTTAGTTTGATGTTAGCTGTTGGTTTACTGTATATTGCTTTTATTATATTCAGGTACGTTCCTGTTATCCCTGATCTCTCTAGGACCTTTATCATGAAGGGGTGCTGGATTTTGTCAAAGGCTTTTTCAGCATCTAGTGAGATGATCATGTGTTTTTTCTTTCGCAGATTGTTAAGATGGTGGAATACATTGATAGATTTTCTAATGTTGAACCATCCCTGCATTCCTGGAATGAAGCCTACTTGATCATGGTGGATGATTTTTCTGATGTGTCCTTGAATCCGGTTTGCAAGTATTTTATTGAGTATTTTTGCATCAATGTTCATGAGGGAAATTGGTCTATAGTTCTCTTTCTTAGTTGTGTCTTTGTGTGGCTTGGGTATCAAGGTAATTGTAGCCTCGTAGAAAGAGTTTGGCAGTGAGCCTCCTGCTTCTATTGTGTGGAATACTTTGACGAGTATTGGAATGAGCTCTTCTTTGAATTTCTGGTAGAATTCTGCACTGAAGCCATCTGGGCCTGGGCTTTTTTTGTTTGGGAGACTTTTGATGACTGCTTCTATTTCATTAGGGGTTATAGGTCTGTTTAGATTATTTATCTGTTCTTGATTTAGTTTTGGCAAGTGATATCTATCCAGGAAATTGTCCATTTCCTTTAAATTTTCAAATTTTGTGGAGTACAGATTTTCAAAGTATGCCCTGATGATTCTCTTGATTTCCTCAGAGTCCGTTGTTATGTCCCCTTTTTCATCCCTGATTTTGTTAATTAGCATGTTCTCTCTCTGTCTTTTGGTTAGTTTGGACAGAGGTTTGTCTATTTTGTTGATTTTCTCAAAGAACCAACTCTTTGTTTCATTGATTCTTCTCAGTGTTTTCCTGGTTTCTACTTGATTGATTTCAGCCCTCAATTTGATTATTTCCTGGCGTCTGCTCCTCCTGGGGAGTTTGCTTCTTTTTGTTCTAGAACATTCAGCTGTGCTATTAATTCTCTAGTATGACTGTTCTCCAGTTTTTTCATGTGGGCACTTAGTGCTATAAACTTTCCTCTCAGCACTGCTTTCAAAGTGTCCCATAAGTTTGTGTATGTTGTGTCTTCATTCTCATTGAAATCGAGGAAGTCTTTAATTTCTTTTTTTATTTGTTCCTTTACCCAGGGATGGTGCAATTGTGCATTGTTCAATCTCCATGAGTTTGTAGGGTTTCTGCGATTTGTGTTATTGTTGAATTCTAATGTTAATGCATGGTGGTCTGATAAGATGCAGGGAGTTATTCCAATTTTTTTGTATCTGTGGAGATTTGCTATGTTTCCTATTATGTGGTCAATTTTAGAGAAGGTTCCATGTGGTGCCGAGAAGAAGGTATATCCCTTTGTATTTGGATGGAATGTTCTATAGATGTCTGTTAAACCCAGTTGGGTCATAACTTCTATTAATTCTTTTGTTTCTTTGTTAAGTTTCTGTCTGGAGGTCCTGTCTAGCGGTGAGAGCGGAGTGTTGAAGTCTCCTACTATTAGTGTGTGAGATTTTATGTGCATTTTGAGCTTTAGTAATGTTTCTTTCACGAATGTAGGTGCCTTTGTATTTGGGGCGTAGATGTTTAAAATTGAGACTTCGTCTTGATGTATTTTTCCTTTGATGAATATGAAGTGCCCTTCTTCATCTCTTTTGATTGATTTTAATTTGAAGTCTAATTTGTTAGATATTAGGATTGCTACGCCCGCTTGTTTCTTGGGGCCGTTTGATTGGAAGATCTTTTCCCAGCCCTTTACTCTGAGATAACGTCTGTCTTTGGTGTTGAGATGTGTTTCTTGTATGCAGCAGAAGGAAGGGTTCTGTCTTCGTATCCATTCTGCTAGTCTGTGTCTTTTTATAGGCAAGTTGAGGCCGTTGACATTGAGGGATATTAATGACCATTGATTGGTGATCCTTGTTTGCGCTTGATTTATTGTTAGTGAAGTTATTTTGTGTTGTTTCTCCTCCCTTTTTCTTTTAGTGTTTTGTAAAGTATGATTATATATTGCCTGTGTCTTTGTGAATGTAGTTATCTTCCTTGGCTCTAGGTTTTCCTTCTAGCATTTTCTGTAGAGCTGGATTCATGGATACGTATTGTTTAAATCTGGCTTTGTCATGGAATATTTTGTTTTCTCCATCTATGGTAATTGAGAGCTTTGCTGGATATAGTAGTCTGGGCTGGCATCCTTGTTCCCTTAGCGTTTGTAGGACATCTGACCAGGATCTTCTGGCTTTCATCGTTTCCATTGAGAAGTCAGGTGTAATTCAGATAGGTCTGCCTTTGTATGTTACTTGGCCTTTTTCTTTAGTTGCTCTTAATATTTTCTCTTTGCTCTGTAGGTTTGATGTTTTGATTATTATATGGCGAGGTGACTTCTTTTTCTGGTCAAGCCTATTTGGTGTTCTGTAAGATTCTTGTACTTTCATAGGCATATCTTTCTTTAGGTTAGGGAAGTTTTCTTCTATGATTTTGTTGAATATGTTTTCTGTACCTTTAAGTTGAAGTTCTTCACCTTCTTCTATACCTATTATTCTCAGGTTTGGCTTCTTCACGGTGTCCCATATTTCCTGGATATTTTGTGTTAAGGATTTGTTGGTTTTGAGATTTTCTTTGGTTGACGACTCTATATCCTCTAATGAGTCTTCAACACCTGAGATTCTCTCTTCTATCTCTTGTATTCTATTGGTGATACTTGCATCTGTAGTTCCAGACCGTTTACCGAGCTTTTCTATTTCCAGCATCCCTTCATTCTGTGTTTTCTTTATCGTTTCTATTTCAGCTTTCAATCCTTCAACTGTTTGAGCTGTTTCCTTAATTTTCTTGGTTGATTTTTCTTGGTGCTCTTTAGATTCTTTGAGAGATTTGTTTATTTCTTGAATTTTTCCCCCATTTCATGGATTTTTTTGTTTGTTTTTTCTTCTATTTCTTTAAGTGATTTCCTCGTTTCTTCTTTGAGGGTCTCCATCATCTTCATGAAATAGTTTTTAAGGTCTGTCTCCTCTTCTTCCTCTATGTAGTGCTTTTCGGGACTTGCTGGTGTTGGATCCCTGGATTCTGGTGGGGTCATGTTGGTGTTTCTATTGCTGAGTGATCTCTTATTCTGTCTTCTTCCCATCTCTTCTTCCAGTGGGTGCTGGTGGGGTCTTTCTGTCTCCACTGGTCTCCTTCCTTACTGCGGGCTGAAGCTGGGGATGCTGAAGCTGGACTCGCTGGGGTTGGGGTCTTGGAGGGGCTGATGTCTTTCCTGTGTGGGCGGCTCTTCTGGAAGCCAGGAGCGGCCCCGAAGATGGAGGGGGATGGGTGATGGGCGGGCGGTCCCAGCCGGAGACCCAATCTCACCTGAAGCTGGGCTCGCTGGGTTGGGGTCTTGGAGGGGCTGATCTCTTTCCTGTGTGGGCAGCTCTTCTGGAAGCCGGGAGCAGCCCCGAAGATGGAGGGGGATGGGTGATGGGCGGGCGGTCCCAGCCGGAGACCCAATCTCACCTGAAGCTGGGCTCGCTGGGTTGGGGTCTTGGAGGGGCTGATCTCTTTCCTGTGTGGGCGGCTCTTCTGGATGCCGGGAGCAGCCCAGAAGATCGTGGGGGGATGGGTGATGGGCAGGCGGTCCCCGCTGGAGACCCAATCTCACCTGAAGCTGGGCTCCCTGGGGTTGGGGTCTTCCACAATGTAATTTTA
>NW_024431371.1:0-63224 GCF_017639785.1 Mesocricetus auratus
GAGTACAGGTTTTCAAAGTATGACCTAATGATTCTCTGGATTTCCTCAGAGTCTGTTGTTATGTCCCCCTTTTCATTTCTGATTTTGTTAATTTGCGTGTTCACTCTCTGCTGTTTGGTAAGTTTGGACAAATGTTTGTCTATCTTGTTGATTTTCTCAAAGAACCAACCCTTCGTTGCATTGATTCTTTGTATTGTTTTCCTGGTTTCTACTTTATTGATTTCAGCCCTCAATTTGATTATTTCCTGACGTCTACTCCTCCTGGGGTGTGTGTTTCTTTGTGTTCTAGAGCTTTCAGCTGTGATGTTAATTCTCTGGTATAACTGTTCTCCTGTTTCTTCATGTGAGCACTTAGTGCTATGAACTTCTCCTGTAGCACTGCTTTCAAAGTGTCCCATAGGTTTGGGTATGTTGTGTCTTCATTCTCATTGAATTCGAGGAAATCTTTAATTTCTTTTATTTCCTCTTTGACCCAGGGATGGTGCAGTTGAGCATTATACAATTTCCATGAGTTTGTAGGTTTTCTGCGATTTGTGTTGTTGTTGAATTCTAATTTTAAAGCATGGTGGTCTGATAAGATGCATGGAGTTATTCCAATTTTTTGTAGCTGCTGAGGTTTGATATGTTGCCAAGTATGTGGTCGATTTTTGAGAAGGTTCCATGTGGTGGTGAGAAGGTATATTTTTTTATGTGGATGAAATGTTCTATAAATATCTGTTAATCCCAGTTGGGTCATTACTTCTATTAAACCCGTTGCTTCTTTGTTGAGTTTCTGTCTGGTATTCCTGTCTAGTGGTGAGAGTGGTGTGTTGAAATCTCCCACTATAACTGTGTGGGGCTTTAGATGAGATTTAAGTTCTAATAATGTTTCTTTAACGAATGTGGATGCCTTTGTATTTGGGGCATAGATGTTCACGATAGACACTTCAGCTTGGTGGGTTTCACCTGTGATGAGTATGTAATGACCTCCTTCATCTCTTTTGATTGATTTTATTTTAAAGTCTAGTTTGTTAGATATTAGGATTGCTACCCCTGCTTGTTTCTTGGGTCCATTTGATTGAAAAAATTTTTCCCAACTTTTAACTCTCAGGTAATGTCTGTTTTGAGGGTGAGGTGTGTTTCTTGTATGCAGCAGAAGGAAGGGTTCTGTCTTCGAATCCATTCTGCTAGTCTGTGTCTTTTTATGGGTGAGTTAAGGCCATTAATATTGAGGGATATTAATGACCATTGATTGCTCATGCTTCTCCGATTTGCGATGGTTGTTGTTGGTGGAATTATGTGTGGAATTTCACCCCTTTGTTCTTTTGGCTGTTGGTAGAGAGGGAGTCTCTAATGCTTATGTTTTTCTGGTTGTAGTTAGCTTCCTTGGGTTGGAGTTTTCCTTCCAAAATTTTCTGTAGGGCTGGGTTAGTGGACACATATTGCTTGAATCTAGTTTTGTCATGGAATATCTTGTTTTCTCCGTCTATAGTGATTGAGAGCTTTGCCGGGTATAGTAGTCTGGGCTGTCATTCATGGTCTCTTAGTGTAGGTAGAATATCTATCCAGGACCTTCTGGCTTTCAGAGTTTCCATGGAGAAGTCAGGTGTAATTCTGATAGGTCTGCCTTTATATGTTACTTGACCTTTTTCCTTAGCTGCTCTTAATATTCTTTCTTTATTCTGTATGTTTTTGGTCTTGATTATTATGTGGCGAGGGGATTTTTTTGTGGTCCACTCTATTTGGTGTTCTGTAGGCTTCTTGTACTTTCATTGGCATGTGTTTCTTAAGGTTGGGAAAGTTTTCTTCTATGATTTTGTTGAATATGCCTTCTGCCCCTTTGAGGTGGATTTCTTCTCCTTCTTCTATACCTATTATTCTTAGGTTTGGTCTTTTCATGGTGTCCCATATTTCCTGGATGTTTTGTGTTAAGGATTTGTTGGATTTAAGGTTTTCTTTGGTTGATAAATCCATTTCTCCTAGTGTATCTTCAACACTTGAGATTCTCTCTTCCATCTCTTCTATTCTGTTGGTAATGCTTGTATTGGTAGTGCCTGACTGTCCAGCTTTTCTATTTTCTGCCTTTCTTCACATTGTGTTTTTTTTAATGTGTCTATTTCAGTTTCCAACCCTTGCAGTGTTTGCATTGCTTCTTGCAATTTTCTGTTTATCTTTTCATCCGTTTGTTGCCTTTTATGAAATTTTTGGTTAGTTCATTCTTCCATTTCTTGCATTTTTTGATTTGCTTTTTGTTCCATTTCTCGCATTTTGTGCTTTGTTTCTTCTTCCATTTCCTGCCTTTTTTGGTTTGTTTCTTCTTCCATTTTTTCATTTTTTGCTTTGATTTTTCTACCATTTCTTGCATTTTTTGCTTTGTTTCTTCCTCCATTTCCTGCCTTTTTTGTATGTTTCTTCTTCCAATTCTTGCATTTTTTGCTTTGTTTTTTCTTCCATTTCTTGCATTTTTTGGTTTGTTTTTTCTTCAATTTCTTTGAGGGATTTTCCTATATCCTCTTTTAGGGCCTCTATCATTTTCATGAAAGTGCTTTTAAGGTCGTTCTCTTCTGCTTCTTTCGCATTGGAATGTTGGGGTCTTGCTGGTGTGGAGTCTCTAGAATCTGGCGGTGTCATATTTGTTTTTCTGTTGCAGACTGTGTTTTTGTATTGTCTCTTTCCCATCTCTTCTTCTAGTGGGTGCAGAAAGAGCCCCTTATTGGTCTGGGGACCAGAGTTCCCTTTTGGTGGGTGCTAGCAATTCCAATAATCTGGTGGTTCTTCTATTCCTTGTCTAAATGCTGGTACCGTGGGTGGAGAAGAAGAACAGGAATCTGGGGCGCTTAGCCTCCTACCTGGTCCCCTGGACCCTATGCTGTGTCCTGTTGTACCTGATCCAGAACAGCTACTCCCCTGGTCTCCCTGCCTCTCTGGTTTCCTGGTCTCATTGGTGGGAGAGAAGATCTGGAGTCTGGGGTGATTGGCTCCCGCCAGGTTTGGGAGCTCTGTGCAGTTCCCAGGTGGTCTGCAGGCACTGGAACGCAGGCCGGGAAGCTGGCCTATTTACCTGATGCTGCTGGTGGGACAGCTGCTTCCCTGGACTCCCAGCCTCCTCTCGGTTCCTGGTCTCCTTGGTGAGAGAGAAGATCTGGAGTATGGGGTGCTTGGTTCCCGCCGGGATTGGGAGCTCTGTGTAGTTCCCAGGCAATCTGCAGGCACTGGAACACAGGCCGGGAAGCTGGCCTGTTTACTTGATGCTGCCGGGGGAACAGCTGCTTCCCTTGCATTGTTCGTTTTTATGACGTTGAACATGTAGATTCTCTCACAGTGTTGTATCGTTAGTTTTCAAGATGTTATGCATATAGTTTTTCAAACAGTGTTGTGTCTTTAATTTTTAGAAGTTACACGTGGAGATTCTCACACTGTGTTGTATCGTTAGTTTTCAAGAACATATGTATATAGATTCTCACTCAGTGTTGTATCGTTAGTTTTCAATAAGTTACACGTGAGGATTCTCACACAGTGTTGTATCGTTAGTTTCAAGAACTTGTGCATTCAGTTTAGAACTCAGTGTTGTATCGTTAGATTTCATGGAGTTAGGTATACAGATTCTTACACAGTGCTGTATCGTTAGTTTTTAATGAGTTATTAATATAGATTCTCACACAGTGTTGTTTCGTTTGTTTTCAAGATGTTACTCACGTATTTTCCCACAAAGTATTGTTTCATTTGTTTTCAATATGTTACGCGTATAGATGTGCAGGCAGCTAAGTATCGTTATCTTTCAAGAAGTTACACATGTAGTTTCTCACACTGTGTTGTATCATTGGTTTTCAAGAAGTTATACATGTAGTTTCTCAAACAGTGTTGTAACGTTAGTTTTCAAGAAGTTACACATGTAGAATCTCAGACAGTGTTGAGTACTTTAATTTCAAGAAAGTACACATATGGTTCCAAACACAAGATTGTATCCTTACTTTTCAATAAGATACAAGTGTAGTTTCTCACACAGTGTTGTATAATTAGTTTTCAATAAGTTACACTTGTATATTCTGAGACACTATTCTTTCATTAATTTTCAATTAAATGCATGTGTAGATTCTCACACAGTGTTGTATCGTTTGTTTTCACGAAGTTACACGTTTGGATTCTCAAGAGAGTTTGTAAGGAAAATTTTCCAGAAGTTACACTTATAGATTCTCACACAGTGTTGTGTCATTAGTTTCCAAGATGTTACACATGCAGTTTTTCACACAGTGTTTTTCGTTAGTTTTCAAGATGTTACACATGTATTTTCTCAAACAGTGTTCTGTTGTTAATTTTAGTAAGTTACACGTGGAAATATTCACAATTTGTTGTATCGTTAGTTTTCAAGAACTTACATATATAGATTCTCACTTAGTGTTGTCTTGGTAATTTCAAGATGTTACACATTTGGTTTACTCAGACAGAATTGTATCATTAAGTTTCAAGAAGTCATGCTTATAGATTCTCACACAGTGTTGTATTATTAGTTTTCAATAAGTTAAATATGTAGCTTCTCACACTGTGTTGTATCGTTAGTTTTAAAGAAGTTACACGTGTAGATTCTCAGACAGGGTGTGTCCTTTATTTTCAAGAATTGACTCATATAGATAAAAACACTGTTTTATCATTAGTTTTCAAGTAGCTACACATGTAGTTTCTCACAGAGTGTTGTATCGTTAGTTTTCAATAAGTTACACGTGTAGATTCTCAGAATGTGTTGTTTCATTAAATTTCATTTGGTTACCCGAGTAGATTCTCACACATTGTTGAACCATTAATTTTCAATAAGGTACACGTATAGATTCTCAGACAGTGATGTATCGTTAGTTTTCAAGAAGTTGCACGTGTAGATTCTCCGACAGTGTTGTCTTTTATTTTCAAGAAGTTACACAAATAGTTTCAAACACAGGATTGTATCATTACTTTTCAATAAGATACACATGTAGTTTCTCACATAGTGTTGTATCGTTAATTTTCAATAAGTTATACAAGTAGATTCTCAGACAGTGTTGTTTCATTACATTTCAATTATTTACATGTGTAGATTCTCACACAGAGTTGTATCGTTAATTTTCAATAGGTTACACATGTAGAATCTCAGACAGTGTTGTATCATTTGTTTTCTAGTAGTTACACATGTGGTTTCTCACACAGTGCTGTATCGTTAGTTTTCAGTAAGTTACACCTGTAGATTCTCGGACAGTGTTGTGTCGTTAATTTTCCATAAGTTACACGTATAGATTCTCAGACAGTGTTGTATTGTTAATTTTCAGTAAGTTACACATGTAGAAACTCACATAGTTTTAGAGAAGTTACTAATGTAGTTACTCACACAGAGTTATTTCCTTAGTTGTCCAGATGTTATGCATTCTATTTTGAACCCAGACTTGTATAGTTAGATTTCAAGCAGTTATGAATTCATTTTAGAACTCAGTTGTGTATCTTTATATTTCAAAAAGTTACATGTATAGATTCTCACACAGTGCTGTATCGTCAGTTTCAATAAGGTACATGTGTAGAATCTCAAACAGTGTTTTATCGCTAGTTTTCAATAAGGTACACGTGTGGAATCTCACACAGCGTTGTTTAGTTAGTTTTCAAGAAGTTATGAATGTAGTTACTCACACAGTGTTGTATTGATGGTTTTCAAGAAGTGTCACTTATACATTACCACACACAGTTGTTTCGTTAGTTTTCAATGAGTTACACATGTCGTTTTTCACACAGTGTTGTATTGATAATTTCCAAGAAGTTACACATGTAGTTTCTCACACAAGTTTGTAACGCTAGTTTTGAAGAAGTTACATGTGTAGATTCTCACACTGTGTTACATCGTTAGTTTTTCATAAGTTGCACATGTAGTTTCCCACACATTTTTGTATAAATAATTTTCAATAAAGTACACGAGTAGATTTTCACACAGTGTTGTGTCGTTAGTATTCAAGAATTTATGTATGTAGTTCCTCACACAGTGTTGTATTGATGGTTTTCAAGAGGTGTCGCTTAATATTCGCATTGAGTGTTGTTTCTTTCGTTTTCCATAAGACATGCATGTAGTTTCTCACACAGTGTTGAAATAGTAACACGTGTAGATTCTCACACGGCCTTGTATAGTTAGTTTTCAAGGAGTTACACGTGTAGATTCTGACACACTGTTTATCGTTAGTTATCAAGAAGTTACACGTGTAGTTTCTCACACAGTGTTGTATCGTTAGTTTTCAAGAAATTACGCATGTAGTTTCTCACACAGTGTTGTATCGATATTTTGCAGTAAGCTACTAGTGTAGATTCTCACACTGTGTTGTATCTTTAGTTTTCATTAAGTTACACCTGTAGATTCTCACACAGCATTGTGTTTCATTTTTCAAGAAGGTACACGTGTAGACTCTCACACATCGTTGTATCATTAATTTTCAATAAGGTGCACCTGTAGATCTTACACAGCGTTGTATGGTTAGTTTCCAAAAAGTTACACATGTAGATACTCAGACAGTGTTGAGTCCTTAGTATTCAAGAAGTTACACATATAGATTCTCACACAGTGTTGTACAATTAGTTTTCAAGCAGTTACACGTGTATATTTTTGCCCAGCATTATATCCTTAATTTTCAATAAGTTTCACGTGTAGATTCTCACACAGAGTTGAATCGTTAGTTTTCAAATAAGTTACAGGTTTAGATTCTCACACAGTGTTGTATCATTAGTTTTCCAGAAGTTACTAATGTAGTTTCTCACAGAGTAATTCTGTTTGTCTTCAAGAAGTTATGCATTCAGTTTAGAACCCAGAGTTGTATGGTTAGATTTCAAGAACTTACATAGATAGATTCTCACATTTTGTTGCATCGTTATTTTTCAAGAACTTACATATATAGATTCTCACACACTGTTGTATTTTTAGTTTTCAAGAAGTTATGAATTCAGTTATGAACAAAGTGTTGTGCCGTTTGTTTTCAAGATGTTACGCTTATAGATTCAAAACACAGTGTTGTATCGGTAGTTTTCAAGAAGTTACATATGTAGATTCTCACCCAGCATTGTATCGTTAGTTTTCAAGAAATTACGCATGTAGTTTCTCACACAGGGTTGTATAGATAGTTTCCAAGAAGTTACAGGTGTAGGTTCTCACACTGCGTTGTATCGTTTGTTTTCAAGAAATTAAGCATGTAGATTACCACACAGTGTTTTCTCGATACTTTCCAAGAAGTTACACGGGTAGATTCTTCAACTGTGTTCTATGATTAGTTCTCAATAAGTTCCACGTGTAGATACTTACACAGTGTTGTATCTTTAATGTTCAATAAGTTACACGTGTAGGTTATCGCACAGCGTTTTAGAGTTGGATGTCAGAAAGTTATACATATAGAATCGCACACAGTGTTGTGTCGTTACTTTTCAATAAGTTACACGTGTAGATACTTACACATTGTTGTATCTTTAGATTTCAATAAGTTACACCTGTAGATTCTCACATAGCATTATACCGTAAGTTTTCAATAAGGTATACTGGTAGAATCTCACACAGCGTTGTATCGATAGTTTCCAAGAAACCACATATGTAGTTTCTCACACAAGTTTGTAACACTAGTTTTGAAGAAGTTACCTGTGTATTCTCACACAGTGTTATATCGTTACTTTTCCATAAGGTACACATGTAGTTTCTCACATAGACTTGTATCATTAGTTTTAAAGAAGTTATGCACATAGTTCCTCACACAGTGTTGTTTTAATGGTTTTCAAGAGGTATCACTTAAGATTCGCATACAGTGTTTTGTCATTAGCTTTCAATAAGATATGCATGTAGTTTCTCACACAGTGTTATATCGATAGTTTAAAAGAAGTCACTCATGTAGTTTCTCACACAGTGTTGTATCGTTAGTGTTCAAGAAGGAAGACATGTAGTTTCTCACACCTTGTTGTATCAGTTGTTTTTACGAAGTTATGCTCATAGATTCTCACACACTATTGTATCGTTAGTTTTCAATAAGTGACAACCTAACCCTAAACCAAAACCTAAACTTAACCCTAACCATAAACCCAAACCTAAGCCTAACCCTAACCATAACCCTTACCCTAAACCTAACACTAACCCTAGCTATAACCCTAACCCTCACACTATTCCTAAACCTAACCCTAACACTACCCTTACCCTATCCTTAACCTGACCCTAACCCTAAACCTAACTCAAACCATAACACTAACTCTAACCCTAAACCTAACCCTAACCATATTGCTAACCCTAACCCTACCTTAAACTTATCCCTAAACCTAACCCTAATACTAACACTAACCCTAAACCTAATCTCTAACCCCTAACCCTAACCCTAACATTAACCCTAACACTATCACTAAACCCAACCCTAATCCTAACCCTAAACCTAACCCTAAATTTAAGCCTAACCCTAACACTAAACTTAAACTTAAGCCTAAACCTAAACCTAACACTAACCCCTAACACGAACCCCAACCCTTACCGTAACCATAACCCTATCCATAACACTAACCCTATCAACCATATTCCTAATCCTAACCCTAATCCTAATCCTAAACCTAAACCTAACACTAATCCTAACCTTAACCCTAACACTAAACTCTAACTCTAATCCTATCCCTAACGCTAACTCTAACCCTAACCCTAACCCTAACCCTAAACCTAAGGCTAACCCTAACCCTAAACCTAAACTTAACCCAAGCCCTAACCCTAACACTACCCTAACCCTATCCTTAAACCTAACCCTAATGCTAACAATAACCATAACCCTAATCCTAGCCCTAACTCATAACCCTAAACCTAACCTCTAACACTAATTCTAACCATATCCCTAAACCTAACCCTAATCCTAACCCTAACACTAACAATAGCACTAACCCAATCCCTAACACTATCACTAAACCTAACCCTAATCCTAATCCTAATCATAACCCTAGCCCTAATCCTATCCTTAACCATAACGCTAACCCTAAAAATAACCCTAATCCTAACCTCAATCCTAACTCTAACCCTAAGCATGATACTAACCCTAACACTAACCCTCTAACCCTAACCCTAACCCTGTAACCCAAACCCTAACACTAACACTAATGATAACACTAAATTCTAACCCTAAACCTAGCCCTAACCCTAACCTTAACCCTAACACTACCCATACCCTATCCTTAAACCTAACCCTAATCCTAAACCTAGCCATAACCCTTACATAATAATAACCCTAACAATCGTACCCTACCCATATCCCTAAAAAACCCTCACTGTCAAGTTTCAAGTAGTTACGCATGGAATTTTGAAAATATTTTTGTACCGTTAGTTTTCAATACGTTAGGCATATAGATTCACAAAGTGTTGTAACATACTTTTCAAGGAGTTACATATGAAGCTTCTCATAGAGTGTTATATAGTTAGTTTACAAGAAGTTATGCATTGAGATTCTCAAACATTGTTATATCGTTAGTTTTCAAGAAGTTACGTATGTAGATTCTTAGACAGTGTTGTATCGTTAGTTTTCAAGAAGTTAAATGTGTAGTTTCTCACACAGTGTTGTATCATTTGTTTTCAAGAAGTTATGCTTACCGATACTCACAAAGTATTATATCATTAGTTTTCAATAAGTTACAGGTGTAGATTCTCACACAGCTTTGTATCGTTAGTTTTCAAGAAATTACGCGTGTAGATTCTGACACAGAGTTGTATCGATAGATTCCAAGAAGTTACAGGTGTATATTCTCACACTGTGTTGTATCGATAGTTTCCAAGAAGTTACACATGTAGATCTTCACACTGTGTTGTATGGTTAGTTTTCAAGAAATTATGCATGTAGGTTCTCACACAGTGTTGTATCGTTTGTGTCAATAAAGTACATGTGTACAAACTCACACAGCCTTGTATCATTAGTTTTCAAGAACTTAGGAATTAAGTTCCTTAGACAGTGTTGTGTCGATAGGTTCTAAGAAGTTACACGGGTAGAATCTTAAACTGTGTTGTATCGTTAGTTTTCAACAAGTTACACCTTAGATTCTCACACACAGTTGTGTAGTAAGTTTTCAATAAGGTACACGTGTAGAATCTCACACAGCATTGTATCTTTAGTTTTCAAGAAATTACACATGTGGTTTCTCACACAGTGTTGTATCACTAGTTTTCAAGTACTTACTCTTATAGATTCTCACTAAGTTTTGTATCGTTATTTTTCAAGAATTTACTCATGTAGATTCTCACACAGTGTTATATCCATATTTTCCAAGAAGTTAAACGGATAGATTCTCAAACTGTGTTGTATCGTTAGTTTTCAATAAGGTACACATGTAGAATCTCACACATTGTTGCATCATTAGTTTTTAATATGTTACACGTGTAGCTTCTCACACAGCATTGTAGCAACAGTTTTCAATAAGTTACAGGTGTAGAATCACACACAGTATTGTGTCATTAGTTTTCAATAATTTACATGTGTAGATTCTCACACGGTGTTGAATCATTATTTTCAATAAGTTGCAAGTGTAGAATCTCACACAGCATTGTATCGTTACTTTTCAAGAACTTATGCATGTAAAATTTCACACAGGGTTGTTTTGCTAGTTTTCAAAGAATTACATATTTAATTCCTCACACAGTGTTGTTTCATTAATTTTCAAGAAGTTACATCTGTAGTTTCTCACAAAGTGTTGTATCCCTAGTTTTCAAGAAATTACAAGTGTATTTTCTCGCACAGTGTTTTACCATTAGTTTTCAAGAAGTTAGATGTGTAGTTTCTCACACAGTGTTGTATCGGTAGTTTTCAAGAAGTTACGCTTATTGATTCTCACAGAGAATTGTATCGTTAATTTTCAAGAAATTACGCATGTAATTTCTCACACTGTGTTGTATCTATAGTTTTCAATAAGTTACACCTGTAGATTCTCATACAGCATTGTATCATAAGTTTTCCACAAGTTACACGTGTTGATTATCACACAGTGTTGTAGCGTTAGTTTTCAATAAATTACACGTGTAGAATTGCACACAGTATTGTGCCGTTAGTTTTCAATAATTAACAGGTGTAGATTCTGACACAGTGATGGATCGTTAGTTTTCAATAAGTTGCACGTGTAGAATCTCACAGAGAATTGTATCATTAGTGTTGAAGAAGTTACCCATGTAATTTCTCATGCAGTGCTGTATCGCTAGTTTTCAAGTATTTACGCATATAGATTCTCACACAGTGTTGTATCATTAGTTTTCAAGAAAGTACACATGTAGTTTCTTACACAGTGTTGTATCGATAATTTCCAGGAAGTTAAACATGTAGAATCTCACACAGTTTGTATCGTTAGTTTCAATAATTTACACGTGTAGATTATGACACAGTGTTGGATCGTTAGTTTTCAATAAGTTGCAAGTGTAGAATATCACAAAGCCTTGTACCCTTAGTTTTCAAGAAGTTACTCATATAATTTCTCACAGAGTGTTGTATCTTTAGTTTTCAATAAGTTGCAAGTGTAGAATCTCACACAGCGTTGTATCGTTAGTTTTCAAGAAGTTATGCATGTAATTGCTCACACAGTGTTGTATCGCTAGTTTGCAAGAAGTTATTCATGTAGTTTCTCACAGTGTTGTATTGCTAGTTTTCAAGTAGTTACGGTCATAGATTCTCATATAGTATTGGATCGTTAGTTAACAATAAGGTACAGGAATAGATTATCCCACAGCATGGTATCGTTAGTGTTCGATAATGTGTACGTGATGAATCTCACACAGCATTGTATAGTTAGTTTTAAATAAGGTTCATGTGTAGATTATCACACAGCGTTGTAGAGTTAGTTTACAAAAAGTTGCACATGTAGATACTTACACAGTGTAGAATATTTAGTTTTCAATAAGTTACACCTGTAGATTCTCACACAGCTTTTTATCGTTTCTTTTCAATAAGGGACATGTGTATAATCTCTCACACTGTTGTATCGTTAGTTTTCAATAAGTTGCACGTGTAGATTCTCACACAGTGTTGTATCATTAGTTTTCAATACTTGACACCCTGACCCTAAACCTAAACCAAAACCTAACCTTAACCCTAACCCTAAACCCTAGCCTAAGCTTAACCCTAACCCTAACTCTAACCTAAATCTAACCCCAAATCTAACCATCTAACCCTGATCCTAACCCTAAACCTAACCCTAACCCCAGCCCTAATACTTTCCCTAACCATAAACAGATACAGTATTAGTAATCATTAGTCCTAACCGAAGTTACACGCGTAAGCCTTACTCACACTGTATTGTATCAGTCGTATTCAAGAAGTTATGCTTATAGATTCTCAGACAGTATTGTATCGTTAGTTTACAATAAGTGACACCTTAAAACCTAACTCTAACGCTAACCCTAAACCCAAACCTAAGCCTAACCCTAACCATAACCATAACCCTAACCCTAACACTAACCCTAACTGTAACCCTAACCTAAACGTAAACTTAACCCTATCCCTAATGCTAAAGATAACCCTAACTTAAACCTAAACCTAACCTTAACCCTAACCATAACCTAACTCTAACCCTAACCTAACCCTAAACATAACCCTAACCCTAATGCTAATGATAACCCTAAACTAAACCTAACACTAAGCATAACCTTAACCCTAACCCTAACGCTAACCCTAACCCTAACCCTAATCCTAACCCTAACCCTAACCCTAAACCTATCCCTAAACCAAACCCTAATCTTAACACTCACTCTAAAAATAACCTCTAAACCCTAAACCTGACCCTAACCCTAACCCTAACCCTATCCCTAAACCTAATCCTAATCCTAACCCAAACCCTAAAACTAACACTAACTTTAAGCCTAACTATATCCCTAAACCTAAACTAAAGGCTTAACCTAACCTTAACCCTAACCCCTAACCCGAACCTAAACCCTAACCCTAACCATAACCCAATCCCTAACCCTAACCCCATCCTAACTCTATTCCTAATCCTAACACCAATTCTAACCCTAAACCTAACCCTAACCCTAGCCCTAATTTTAACCCTAACACTAACCTCTAACTCTAACCCTATCCCTAACCCTAACTCAAACGGTAACACTATCCCGAACCCTAAACCTAGCCCTAACTGTAACCCTAACCTAACACTAACCTAACACTATCCCTAAACCTAACCCTGATCCTAAACCTAATTCAAACCTTAACCCTAACCCAACCCTAACCCCTAAAACTAACTGTAAAATTAACCTAATCATAACCCTAACCCTAATGCTAAAAATAACACTAACCGTAACACTGGCCCTAACTCCTAACACTAGCCCTAAACTCTAAACCTAAACCGAACCCTATCCCTAATCCTAACCCTATCCCTAACCCTAACTCTACACTAATCCAATCCCCAAACCTAACACTAATCCTAACCCAAAACCCTAATGTAAGAGTGAACCTCATCAAAGCTACCCGCCCAACAGGCGCGAAGTCAAGGTAGAGATAAAAGGTAGTGAAAGGAAAAGTGGCCTCCCTTTTTCTCCTGGAAGCACTAGCCTAAACTCTAAACCTAAACCTGGTACCTATCGCTAATCTCTACTCTCTCTGATAAACCTAAACTATATTAGTCTATTCCCTATATAGCCTAACACTAATCCTAACCCAAACCCTAACCCTAAACCTAGCTAAAGTCTAACCGTAACCCTAACCATAAAATTAAGCTTAAACCTAATGATAACCCTAATCCGAATTCGAACCCTAATTATAACCAAACCTAACCATATCCCTAAATCTAACACTAGGATAACCCTATCCCTAATCCTTACCATAACCCTAATCCTAACCGTAGCCCTAAACTTAACCCTAACTTCTAGCCCTAAACCTAACCCTTACTCTAACACTAACCTAAACCTAACCCTAACACTAACCCTAAACCTATCACTAAACACAACCCTAATCCTAACCATAACCCTACCCTAGCCCTAATCCTATCCCTAACCCTAACCTTAAAAATAATGCTAATCATAACCCTAATCCTAACTCTAACCCTAAGCATGACTCTAACCCTAACCCTATCCCCTAACCCTAACACTCTAACCCTAACTCCCACCCTAACCCTAACTGTAACGCTAAACCTAAATCCTAACCCTAACCCCACCCCTAAACCTAACTCTAAACCTAACCCTACCCTAACCCTATCCCTAATCCTAACCCTAAACCTAACCCTAACGCTAACCATAAACATAACCCTTACGTAATACTAAACCTAACCATCTAACCCTAACCAGAAACCTAACAATAACCCTCACCATTAGGTTGCAAGTAGTTATGCATGGAATTTTGAAAATCTTTTTGTACCATTAGTTTTCAATACATTAGGCATATATATTCTGACACAGAGTTGTATCATTACTTTTCAAGGAGTTACACATGAAGCTTCTCATAGAGTAGTATATAGTTAGTTTTCAATAAGTTACATATGTAGATTCTTACACAGTGTTGTATCATTAGTTTTCAAGAAGTTAGATGTGTAGATTCTCACAGTGTTGTATCGTTAGTTTTCAAGAAGTTATGCTTATAGATTGTCACACAGTATTGTATCGCTAGTTTTCAATAAGCTACACGTGTAGATGCTCACACAGCGTTGTATCGTTAGTTTTCAAGAAATTACGCATGTAGTTTCTCACACAGAGCTGTATCGATAGTTTCCAAGAAGTTACAGGTGTAGATTCTAACACTGTGTTGTAGCACTTGTTTTCAAGTAGGTAGACTTGTAATTTCTCATACCGTATTTTATCAGTTGTTTTCAAGAAGTTATGTTTATAGATTCTCAGACAGTATTGTATCGTTAATTTACAATAAGTGACAACCTAACCCTAACGGAAAACCTAAACATAACGCTAACCTTAACCCTAACCTTAACCCTAAACCTAACGCTAACCCTAACCGTAATCCTAACACTAGCCCTAACCCTAAACCTATCCCTAAAAATAACCCTAGTCTTAACACTAACCCTAACACAAAAAACTAAACCCTAACCCTAACCCTATCCCTTATCCTAACCCTATACTAACCCTAACCCTAACACTAACACTAACTTTAGGCCAAACCCTAGACCTAAACCTAACCTTAAGTATAAACCTAACGCTAACCCACACCCTAACTGTAACCATAACCTAACCCTAAATATAACACTAACCCTAATGCTAACAATAACCATATTATACACTTAACTCTAACACTAACCTTAACCCTAACACTAACACAACCCTAATCGTAACTCTAACCTTAATCCTAACAATAACCCTAACCTTAACTTCTAACCCCTAACCCTAACCTAACACTACCCTGACCCTATCCCTAAACCTAACCCTAATCCTAACACTAACCCTAAACTTAACTTCTAACCCCTAAGCCCTAACCCTAAACCTAACCTAAACCTATCCCTAAAAATAACCCTAATCGTAACATTAACCCTAACCTTAATCTCTAGCCAATAACCCTAACCCTAACCATAACACTACCCTAACCATAACCCTAATCCTAACACTAACCCTAACCTTAACCTCTTACCTCTAACCCCTAACCCTAACCCTAAACCTATCCCTAAAAATAACCCTAACCCTAACACTAACCCTAACACTAACCACTAAACCCTAACCCTCACCCTATCACTAAACCTAACCCTTAACCTAACCCTAAACCTAACCCTAATACTAACTTTAAGCCTAACGCTAACCCTAAACCTAAACTTAAGGCTTAACCTAACCCTAACCCTAAACCCTAAACCAAACCAGAACCCTAAACCTAAACATAACACTATCCCTAACCCTACCCTAACCCTATTCCTAATACTAACCCTAATCCTAACCCTAAACCAAACACTAACCCTAGCCCTAACTTTAACCTTAAAACTAACCTGTAATACTAACCCTATACCTAACACTAATTCTAACCCTAACCTAAACCTAACCCTAACCATAAGCTTAAACCTAACCCTAACGCTAACCCTAACCTTAAACCTAACCATAACCCTAGCCCTAAACCTAACCCTAATCCTAAACCTAACTCAAACCATAACCCTAACCCTAACATTTCACCTAACCCTAACCCTAAGGCTAACCCTAACACTAACTGTAACCTTAAACTAATTATAACCCTAACCCTAAAGCTAACCCTAATACTAATCTCTAACCCTAACCTGAACCCTACCCCTAACCCTAACCCTATCCCTAACCCTAAACCTACCCTAACCCAATCCCCAACCTAACACTAATCCTAAACCAAACCCTAACCCTAACACAAAACTTAAACCAAAACCTAAGCCTAGCCGTAACCCCCAACCCGAATTCGAACCCTAATCCTAACCAACCCTAACCATATACCTAAACCTAACCCTACCATAAGCATATCCCTAATCCTAATCCTAATCCTAACCATAACCCTAACCCAAACCCTAGCCCTAACATTAACCCTAACCCTAATCTTTAACCCTATTCCTAACCCTAACCCTTGCTCTAACCATAACCTAAACCTAACCCTAAAACGAACACTAAACCTATCACTAAACCTATTCCTAATCCTAACCATAACCCTAACCCTAGCCCTAATACTATCCCTAGCCCTAACCCTAACCTTAAAAATAAGCCTAATCCTAAACCTAATCCTAACTCTAAACCTAACCATGACTGTAACCCTAACCCTAACCCCCAGCGCTATCACCCTAACCCTAACTCTAACGCTAACCCTATCCCTAAACTAAACCTAATCCTATCCCTAATCCTAAACCTAACCCTAACCCTAGCCCTAACCCTAACCCTTACATAATACTAACCCTAACCATCTAAACCTAACAGTAACCCTAACAATAATCCTCACCGTTAGGTTTCAAGTAGTTACCCATGGAATTTTGAAAATATTATTGTACTGTTAGTTTTCAATACATTAGGCATATAGATTCTGACAGACTGCTGTATCGTTACTTTTCAAGGAGTTACACATGAAGCTTCTCATAGAATGTTATATACTTAGTTTTCAAGAAGTTACGTATGTAGATTCTGACACAGTGTTGTATCGTTAGTTTTCAATAAGTTACACCTGTAGATACTTACACAGTGTTGTATCATTAGTTTTCAATAAGTTACTTCCTCATACAGTGTTGTAACGATAGTTTCAAAGAAGTTACAGATGTAGTTTGTTACAAAAGGTTATAAACAAGGCTCGTTTTGAAGATGTTACATGTTTAGATTCTCACACACTGTTATTTCATTAGTTTCCCATAAGTTACAAATATATTTTCTCACAAAGTGTGGTGTCTTTAGTTTTCAATATGTTACACCTTAGATACTCACACAGAGTTGTGTCTTTTTTTTCAATAATGTACACTTGGAGAATCTCACACAGCATTGAATCATTAGTTTTCAAGAAGCTATGCATGTAGTTTCTCATAAATGTTGTATCGCTAGTTTTCAAGTACTTACCCTTATAGATTCTCACACAGTTTTTTATCATTAGTTTTCTAGGAATTACGCATTTGGTTTCTCACACAGTGTTGTATCGATGTTTTCCAAGAAGTTACACGGGTAGATTCTCAAACTGGGTTGTATCGCTAGTTTTCAATAAGGTACACATGTAGATTCTCAATTAGCATTGTATCGTTAGTTTTCAATAAGTTACTCCTGTAGATTCTCACACAGCTTTCTTTGGTTTGTTTTTAATAAGGTACCCGTGTAGAAACTTACACAGTGTTGTATTTTTAGTTTTCAATAAGTTACACCTGTAGATTCCCACACAGCTTGTATTGGTAATTTTCAATTAGGTACACATGTTGAATCTCACACAGCGTTGAATCTTCAGTTTTCAATAAGTTACACGTGCAGATTATCACACAGCGTAATAGCTTTAATTTTCAGTATGTTGCACGTGTAGAGTCGTACACAGTGTTCTGTCCTTAGTTTTCAGTAATTTACCCGTGTAGATTCTCACACAGTGTTGTATTGATAGTTTTCAATAAGCTACACATGTAAACTCTCACACAAGGTTGTATAGTTAATTTTCAATAAGGTACTGGTGTACAATGTCACACATCTTTGAATTGATAGTTTTCAAAATGTTACACGTGTAGATTATCACACAGTGTTGTAGCTTTAATTTTCAGTAAGTTACAAGTGTGGAATTGCATACAGTGTTGTGTCATTAGTTTTCAGTAATTTACACCTGTATATTCTGACACAGGTTTGAATCATTAGTTTTCAATAAGGTACACGTGTAAAATCTCACACAACATTGTATCATTAGTTTTCAATAAGGTATACGTGTAGATTCTCACACAGCGTTTTGTCGTTAGTTTTCAATAAGGTACACGTGTAAAATCTCACACAGCGTTGTATCGTTAGTTTTCAAGAATTTACCCATGTAGTTTCTAACACAGTGTTGTATTGATAGTTTTCAAGAAATTACACTGGTAGTTTCTCACACAAGGTAATAAGGCTAGTTTTGTAGAAGTTATATATGTAGATTCTCACAGAGTGTTATATCATTAGTTTTCCTTAAGTTACATATGTAATTTCTAATAGAGTGTTGTATCGTTAGTTTTGAATAAGTTATACATGTAGATTCTCACATAGTGTGGTATCATTAGTTTTCAATAAGTTACACCTGTAGATTCTCATACAGCATTGTATCTTCTGTTTTTAATAACGTACACATGTAGAATCTCACACAGCATTGTATTGTTAGTTTTCAATAAGGTACACGTGTAGATTCTCACACAGCGTTGTATCATTAGTTTTCAAGAATTTAGGCAAGTAGTCTCTAACACAGTGTTGTATGGCTAGTTTTCAAGTAGTTACACTTATAGATTCTCACCTAGCATTGTATCCTTAGGTTTCAAGCAGATAGATGTGTGGATTCTCATACAGTTTTGTATCATTAGTTTTCAAGAAGTTACGTTTACAGATTTTCACAAAGTATTGTATCATTAGTTTTCAATAAGATACACGTGTAGATTCTCAAACAGTGATGTATCTTTGGTTTTCAAGAAGTTAATTTTACAGATTTTCACAAAGTATTGCGTCGTTAGTTTTCAATAAGTTACACGTGTACATTCTCACACAGTATTGAATTGCTTGGTTTCAAGAAATTACACATGTAGTTTCTCACACAGTGTTGTGTCGATAGTATCCAAGAAGTTACATGGGTAACTTAAACTGTGTTGTATCGTTAGTTTTCAACTAGTTATATGTGTAGATACTTACACAGTGTTGTATCTTTAGTTTTCAATAAGTTACACATGTAGATTCTCACACAGCATGTGTCATCATTAGTTTTCAATAAGTTACACTTGTAGATTCTCACACAGTTTTGTATCGTTAGTTTTTCAATAAGTTACACGTCTAGATTCTCACACAGCATTGTATCGTTAGTTTTCAATAAGGTACACGTGTAGAATCTCACACAGTGTTGTGTCGTTAGTTTTCCAAAAGTTACACGTGTAGATTTTCACACAGCATTGTAGTGTTATTTTCAACAAGTTATATGTGTAAAATCGCACACAGTGTTGTGTCATTAGTTTTCAATAATTTATACGTGTAGATTCTCACACTGTGTTGGATCGTTAGTTTTCAATATGTTCCACCTGTAGATTCTCACACAGCATTATATCATTATTTTACAATATGGTACACATGTAGATTCTCACATATTGTTGTATCATTAGTTTTCAATAATATACACGTGTAGAATCTCACAGCGTTGTATCATTAGTTTTCATTAAGTTCCACATGTAGTTCCTCATGAGTGTGTATTGATGATTTTTAAGAAGGATAGCTTATAGAGTCTTGCATAGAGGTGATTCGTTAGTTTTCAACAAGTTACACATGTAGTTCCTCACACGAGGTTATAAGGCTAGTTTTGAAGAATTTACATGTTTAGATGATCACACAGTGTCATATCGTTAGTTTTCCACATGTTACAAGAAGCTTTTTCTTTGTTAGAAGCCTTCCTGCCAGTCTGGTTCTAGAGCTGCATCAGTCCCAAATAAACACACAGGAGGCTATATTAATTATGAAGCTGTTGGCATTGCTTATTTCTTACTGGCTAGCTGTGACTTAAGTAGTTACCTCATAATTGTTAATCTAAGTGTGTCTCTTACCGGAGAAGTTTCCGGGCTCCTACCCGGCGTTACATGTCGACTCTCCGTGTTCTCCTTCCCAGAGTTCTCTTGGACTCCTAGTCCCTCCTATCTTGGTTCCCTATAGGCTCAACAGTACTTTATTGACAAATGAACAGGACTTCCCCCAACATCTCCTCTTTTCTGTTTAAACAAAAAGAAAGGTCTTAATTTTAACATAGTCAAATTGTATATGACAAAACAGTTATCAAGTAAGAACATAGTTACAATATTTTAGCAAGATTTAAAGAAAATATCATCCATCTCATCCTTGTGAGTCCAAAGTTCTATATGTAGTTTATCTCTTATCATAACTAAGGAAAACTATAACTATCTGTCTTCAACTCCATCAAAGACCACAGAAGGATAATATATAAACACTAGGATTGACAGAGGTATCTTACTGCCTGGTCAGTCACCCAAAGTTCCTCTGTAACGTTGGGGCATCCATCTTCAGCCCATAGGCCACAATGTGTCTGGAACACTTCTCAGCAAAGCAGGAAATTTCAAACTGTCCATCTGCATTGGCAGTCTATCATTCATTTTTCTTTGTCCTGCAGAAAATCTCGCAGTCTCTTCCATGAAGCAGGAACCCTGTAAGACTGAGTTCAGCATTCACTTTCCTGTGGGTTCTGCATGTCCAGATTATACAACATCAGTCAAACAGTCTAGGCAAGAGCAGTTTCTTGCCCAAATGGCTAATCTTGCCATGTTGAAAGCAAACTCCATAACAAGTTTCTTCGATGCCCATCTTCCTCTCAGACGTAATTAGTGCTGCCAGGAGCAGACATTTCTCATTGTCAAGAAAAGCCCTAAACCATTTTAAATGCCATTTTCTGAAGGTCTTTGAAAGGTTTGAAGACTATTTATCTGTCTCAAATATTATCTCTACATATCTAGAAAACCTAACTTACCTAACTATAAATTCTGACTATTAAAAGTAACTATCTATAGTCTGTATTCAATTATGCATTACGTTTTAAAAGATCAGTATAAGCACAATACTTAATCAAGAGAAATATAAGCATCACAAATTTGACCTTGAATTTGTATCAATAAATGAAAAACAATACCCATACCATAATTCCCCTTTTTACCATTAAAAAAGATTGGCTGTGATCACTAGCCAATTATAAACAACCCCATTTAAATGAACACAAAGATTTATAAACAAGATGGGAATTAGGACGTCACTCATTCCAAACTGCTTCCTGCTGGAAGGGGGCGCTGTTCATACCATGGGGATCATGACAAAACTCAGAAACCTGTATAAGTCCGTATTTTCAGGGTCTATAAAGCTCCATCATCTTAGCTGTCTCAATTGTTGGAACATCTGGTCCACTGCTTCCGGGGGTCTTGATTCGTCAAACCACAGAAGTCTGGAAGAAATCCTCAGCTTTTTATGTTCTGTGGAAACATAAATTAAAACTCCTTTTCCGAGTAACATATCCTTAAACTTAAATTTTGAAGTCAAGGCATTTTCAAAAGATATAAGTTGAATTAATTCAGCAGCATTTATAATCAAATGTACTTCAGTAGCTGTTCCTTCCTTAGCAATGAAAAAACTGAAAAACACAATAGCATACAGTATCCAGACTCTCTGTGTATTTTCCATCTTTAAGTGGCTTATTTATTTATGTATTATTACTTTATTTATTTTACTTTTATTTATTTTTCTCTGAGACAGGGTTTCTCTTTGGAAATCTGCCTGCCTCTGCCTCTGGAGTAAATCTTACTGGCGTGCGCCACCACAATGCCGGCTTTTCTATTTATTTACCACTTTGTCGTTTCATTTTCTCTCTCAATCTCACGTATATTTTTAAACACACTGTAAACCTTTAGAGATTTTCTTCATCCAAGTCTGACTTTACTGTAAATCTTTATGTTTTTCTGGCCACGTGTCTTATCTGTAATACCGCGGCGGTTTTAAACTGCCGTTTCAAGATGGCGGACGTAAGCATGATTCCAGCTTAACGCCTCAGTCCATGGTGACATCCAGCAAATGCTGTCACTTCCAACTGTACGTACACACCTTTAAATCATTAGCAGAGTCTCTTAAAACAACCTTGCTGGTTTTTTTTTCTTGTTATGCTGAGTCAGGAAGACTCCATTAAGCGAGCCGTGTGAATCTCGGCTTGTCGCTAGCAAAACAGAGCACACCTGAGAAAATGCTGCTACCAAAATCTGTGCTTCTCTCTGTTCTTCTGTTTCTAAAATTCCTTTAAAGCTTTTGTTGTTTTGCGTGGAAATTCAATCCCACTTCTGACAACCATTATGTTAAGGGAAGCTTTTTCTTTGAGAGAAGCCTTCCTGCCAGTCTGGTTCTAGAGCTGCATCAGTCCCAAATAAACACACAGGAGGCTATATTAATTATGAAGCTGTTGGCCTTGCTTATTTCTTACTGGCTAGCTCTGACTTAAGTAGTTACCTCATAATTGTTAATCTAAATGTGTCTCTTACCGGAGAAGTTTCCGGGCTCCTACCCGGCATTACATGTCGACTCTCCATGTTCTCCTTCCCAGAGTTCTCTTGGACTCCTAGTCCCTCCTATCTTGGTTCCCTATAGGCTCAACAGTACTTTATTGACAAATGCACAGGACTTCCCCCAACAACAGTGTTGTATCATTAATTTTCAATATGGTACACATGTAGATTCTCACACAGCGTTGTATCATTAGTTTTCAATACGGTACACGTGGAGAATCTCACAAGGTTTGTATGGTTAGTTTTCAATAAGTTACATGTGTAGATTATCACACAGCGTTGTATCGTTAGTTTTCAATAAGTTTCACGTGTAGAATCCCCCGCAGCGCTGTATTGTTAGTTTTCAATAAGTTACTTCCTCATACAGTGTTGTATCGATAGTTTCCAAGAAGTTACACATGTAGTTTGTCACACAAGGTTTATAAGGCTAGTTTTGAAGATGTTACATGTGTAGATTCTCACACATTGTTATTTCATTAGTTTTCCATAAGTTACAAATATATTTTCTCACAAAGTGTGGTATCTTTAGTTTTCAATAAGTTACACCTGTAGATTCTCACACAGCGTTGTGTCATTATTTTTCAATTAGATACATGTGTAGAATCTCACCCAGCATTTTATCATTAGATTTCTAGAAGTTGTGCATGCAGTTCCTCACCCAGTGTTGTACTGATGATTTTCAAGGGGTATCACTTAAGATTCATATACAGCGTTGTATCATTAATTTTCAATAAGATACGCAAGTAGTTTCTTAAACAGTGTTGTATCGGTAATTTCCAAGAAGTTACATGTGTAGTTTCTCACAGAGTTTTGTATCGTCAGTTTTCAAAAAGTTACACCTATAGATTCTCACACAGTGTTGTATCTTGGCTTTCAAGAAGCTACACAAATAGATTCTCACACAGTGTTGTATCGTTAATTTTCAAGAAGTTAAACACGTATATTCTCACACAGTGTTTTATGGTTTGTTTTCAAGGAGTTAAACACATCGTTACTCAACTGGGTTTTATGATTTGGCTTCAAGAAGTTAGACGTGTATATCCTCACACAGGGTTGTATAGTTAGGTTTCAGTAAGTTACACATGTAGATTCTCACACAGTGTTGTAACGTGAGTTTTCAAGAAGTTGCTAATGTAGTTTCTTAAACAGTTATTTCATTAGTTTTCAAGATGTTATGCGTGTAATTTCGAACTCAGTGTTGCATCGCTGGTATTCAACAAATTACAAATATAGATTCTCACACAGTGTTGTATTGTCACTTTTCAAGAAATTACTAAAAAACTTTCTCACACAGTGTTGTATCGTTAGTTTTCAAGAAGTTACTAATGTAGTTCCTTACACAGAATTCTTTCATTAGTTTTCAAGAAGGTATGCGTGAAGTTTCGATCTCAGTGTTGTATCCTTAGTTTTCGAGAAGATATGAATATAGATACTCACACAGTGTTGTGTCGTTAGTTTTCAAGAAGTTAAACATGTAGTTTCTCACACAATGTTGTATCGTTTGTTTAGAAGTTTCAAGTGTAGAATATCACACAGTGTTGTATCATTAATTTTCAATAAGATACACGTGTAGATTCTCACAAAGTGCTGTATTGTTAGTTTTTAAGAAGTTATGAATATAGATTCTCACACAAAGTTGTATTGTTACTTTTCAAGATGTTAAAAACCTAGTTTCTCACACAGTGTTTTATCGTTTATTTACAAGAATATACATTTGTAGATTCTCACACAGGGTTGTATCGTTAGTTTTCAATAAGTTACACGTGTAGGTTCTCTCACAGTGTTGTATCGTTAATTTTCAAGTAGTTACGAACATTGATTCTCGCACAGAGTTGTGTGGTTAGTTTTCAAGAAGTTATACACGTAGTTTCTAACACAGTGTTGTATCATTTGTTTTCAAGAACATACACATGAAGTTTCTAACCCTGTGTTGTATCCTTAGAAATCAATACACGTGTAGATCCTCATACAGTGTTGTATCATAAAATTTCCATAAGATACACTTGTAGTTTCTTACCCAGTGTTGTATGGTTTGTTTTCAAGCAGTTACAATTGTAGCTTCTTACACAAATTTCTTCATTAATTTTCAAGAAGTTATGTGTGTAGTTTCGATCTCAGTGTTGTATCATTAGTTTTCCAGAAGATAGGAATATAGATACTCACACAGTGTTGTATCGTAACTTCTTGAAAGCTAATGATAAAACACTGAGTTCGAAACTACACTCAATCTTCTGGAAACCTAATGAAAAATCTCTGTTTCTCACACAGTGTTGTATCATTTGTTTTCAAGAAGTTACACTTGTAGATTCTCACACAATGTTGTATACTTAATTTTCAATAAGTTACAAGAGAAGATTCTCACACAGTGTTTTATTGTTAATTTTCAATAAGATACACGTGTAGATTCTCACAGAGTGTTGTGTGGATAATTTTCAATAAGATACCTGTGTAGATTATCACACAGAGTTGTATCATTAGTTTTCAAGAAGTTACACACGTAGTTTCTCAAACAATGTTGTATCATTTGTTTTCAAGAATTTAAGCATATAGTTTCATATACTGTGCTGTATCGTAAGTTTTCAATAAGTTTCACATGTAGATTCTCAAACAGTGTTGTATCGTTAGTTTTCTTTTTTATATTACATTTTTATTTTTTATTATTTATTTTTAAGTTTAAATTTAGATTAGAAACAAGGTTGCTTCACAAGTCAGTTCCATGTCCTTCTCCCTTTCCCTCCCCTCCTCCCATGTCCTCCCCCTATCCCCCATTATCCCCTCATTTCCCCAGGGAGTGTGAGTCCCTCCATGGGGGTGTCAATAGTCTGTCATTTCATCCAGGGCAGGGCCTAGACCTGCCCCCAATATTTCAGGGTGAGAGTGAATTGTTGGCTTTGAGTCCAAAGTCCGTGTGTATACTTGGGATGAGTACTTATCTACTGCCCAATGCTCCATAAATTACCTAGGTTGCCTCACTGACACACACATTCAGGGGGTCTTGCTGGTACCATGCTGGATTCCCTAGCTGATGCCTGGGATTCAAGAGTTAACCTTTGTCAGTGTCAGCTGTTTCTGGGGGTTAAACCAGCCCAGTCTTAATCCCTTTGGACATCAGTCCTTCCTCTCTGTTACTGGATTTCTTGAGTTCAGCTCAGTGCTAAGCCATGAGATGGTGCCTCTTCTTCCATCAGCCACTGAATGAAGTTTGGGTTTCCCAGACTCTCTGGCCATGGGATTGTAGGCTGGAACTCCACAAATCTATATCTAAAATCCATATATGAGAGAGTACTTGCCATGTTTCTCTTTTTGTGACTGTGTTACTTCACTCAGGATGGTTTCTTCTAGTGTTATCCATTTGCCTGCAAATCTCAGGATTCCATTGTGTTTTTTTCTGCTGAATAGTACTCCATTGTGTAAATATACCACATTTTCTCTATAACCTCTTCTTTTGAGAGGCATCTGGTTGTTTCCAAGTTCTGGCTATTACAAATATTGCTGTTATGAACATAGTGGAACAGACCCCTTGTATGAATAGGCATCTTTTGGATATATGCCTAAGAGTGGAGTTGCTGGCTCTTGTGTTAAGTTTATTTCCATTCTTCAGAGGAATCTCCATACTGATTTCCAAAATGGCTCAACATGTTGGCACTCCCACTAGCAATGAAGGAGTTTTCCCCTTTCACCACATCCTCTCCAGCATAAGTTGTCGTTGGTGTTTTTGATTTTAGCTATTCTGACAGGAGTGAGATCATATCTCAAAGTTGTTTTGATTTGCATTTTCCGAATGGCTAAGGATGTTGACCACTTTCTCCAGTGACTCTCAGCCATTTTAGACTCCTCTATTGAAAATTCTGTATTTAGTTCTGCAGCCCACTTTTTAATTGGATCCTTTGGTGTTTTGGGGACTTGCTTCTTGAGTTCTTTTTAAATTTTGAAGATCATCCCTCTGTCAGTTGTGGGAGTACTGAACATTATTTCCCATTCTGTGAGCTGCCTTTTTGTCTTGCTGACTGTGTCCTTTGCCTTACAGAAGCTTCTCAGTTTCAGGAGGTCCCATTTATTAATTGTTGATCTCACTGTTTGTGCTACTGGTGTTATGCTCAGGAAGTTGTCTCCTCTACCAATTCGTTCAAAATGTACCACCCACTTTCTCTTCTAAGAGGTTCAATGTGGCTGGAGTTATGTTGAGGACATTGATCATTAGTTTTCAATAAGTTCCACTTGTAGATTCTCCCACAGTATTGTATCATTAGATTTTCAAGTAGTTACTAACATAGTTTCTCACTCAGAATTATTTCAGTAGTTTTCCAAATGTTATGCATTGAGTTTTGAACTCATTGTTGTATCGTTAGTTTTCAAGAAGTTACGAATATAGATTTTCACACAGAGTTTTATCATTAGTTTTCAATAAGTTACACGTGTAGATTCTCACACAGTATTGTATCATTAATTTTCAATAAGAAACTCATGTAGAACTCACAAAGTGTTGTATCCTGAGTTTTCAAGGGGATACAAATACAGATTCTCACACAGTGTTGTATCATTAGTTTTCAATATGTTACACATGTAGATTATCACACAGTGTTGTTTCTATATTTTTCAATAAGATACCCGTGTAGATTCTCACACAGAGTTGTATCTTTAGTTTTCAAGTTGTTACACACCTAGATTCTCACCCAGTGTTGTATCGTTATTTTTAAAGAAGTTACTAATGTAGTTTCTGACACAGAGTTATTTCGTTATTTTTCTAGAAGTTATTTGTATAGTTGCATACTCAGTGTTGTAATGTTAGTTTTCCAGATGTTACAAACATAGATTCTCACACAGAGTTGTATTGTCAGTCTTCAGGAAGTTACACGTGTAGATTCTCAAACAGTTTTGTATATTTTTTCAAGAAATTACACTTGTAGAATCTCACACAGTGTTGTATCATTAGTTTACAATAAGTTACACGTGAAGATTCTCACTCAGTGTTGTATTGTTAATTTTCCATAAGATACACATATAGATTATCACACAGTGCTGCATCAATAATTGTCAATACGATACCCGTGTAGATTCTAACACAGAGTTGTATTGTTAGTTTTCAAGAAGTTACATAGGTAGTTTCTCACACAGTGTTGTAATGTTTGTTTTCAAGAAGTTACACTTGTAGAATATCACACAGTGTTGAATCCTTAGTTTTCAATAAGTTACTCTTGAAGATTCTCACACAGTGTTGTATCGTTTGTTTTCAAGAAGTTAAATACGTAGTTTAACACACAGTGTTCTATGGTTTGTTTTCTAGAAGTTACACTTTAGATTCTCCCACAGGGTTGGATTGTTTGTTTTCAATAAGTTACACTTGTGGGTTCTCACACAATGATGTATCATTAATTTTCATTAAGGTACACGTGTAGATTCTCACACAGTGTTGTATCATTAGTTTTCAAGAAGTTACTAATATAGTTTCTCACACAGAGTTATTTCAAAAAATTACACTTGTAGATTCTCACACAGGGTTGGATTGTTAGCTTTCAATAAGTTACACTTGTGGGTTCTCACACAGTGATGTATCATTAATTTTCATTAAGATACACGTGTAGATTCTCACAAAGTGTTGTATCCTTAGTTTTCAAGAAGTTACTAATATAGTTTCTCACACAAGAGTTATTTAAAAAATTGCATTTGTAGATTATCACACAGGGTTCAATCGATAGTTTTCAAGAAGTTAAACACGTAGTTTCCTACACAGTGTTGTATGATTCGTTTTCAAGATGTTACACTTTAGATTCTCCCACAGGATTGTATCATTACTTATCAAGAACTTACTAATGAATTTTCTCACACAGAGTTATTTCGGTTGTTTTCCAAATGTTATGCATGTAGTTTCGAACTCAGTGTTGTATCTTTAATTTTCAAGAAGTTACGAATACAGATTCTCACACAGAGTTTTATTGTTAATTTCATGAAGTTACCCACATAGTTTCTCACACAATGTTGTATCGTTAATTTTCAAGAAGTTAAAAACGTAGTTTCTCGCACAGTATTGTGTGGTATGTTTTCAAGAAATTACTAATGTATTTTCTCAAACAGAGTTATTTAATTAGTTTCTAAGAAGTTATGCATGTAGATTCTAACTCAGTGTTGTATCGTTAGTTTCCGAGTAGTTACAAATATAGATTCTCACATGGTGTTGTATTGATATTTTTCAAGAAGGTAAACTCATAGTTTCTCACAAAATGTTGAGAGGTTTTTTTCAAGAACTTACAAGTGTAAATGCCCACACAGTGTTTTATCTTTAGTTTTCCAGCACTTTCACTTATAGTATCTCACACAGTGTTGTGTGGTTTGTTTTCAAGAAGTTACTAAAGTAGTTTCTCACACAGTGTTGTATCATTAGACTTCAAGAAGTAAATAATGTAGTTTTTCCCACAGTGTTTTTTGTTAAGTTTCAAGAAGTTATGCGTTTAGTTTCAAACTCAGTGTTGTTTCATTAGTTTTCAAGAAGTTACAAACATAGATTCTCACACAGTGCTGTATCGTTAGTTTTGTAGAAGGTAAACACGTAATTTCTCACACAGTGTTGCATGGTTTGTTTTCAAGTAGTTACTAATGTAGTTTCTCACACAGAGTTATTTCATTAGTTTTGGAGATGTTATGCGTGTAGTTTCGAACTCAGTGTTGTATCGTTTAATTTTCAAGAAGTTACGAATACAGATTCTCACACAGAGTTTTATTGTTAATTTCATGAAGTTACCCACATAGTTTCTCACACAATGTTGTATCGTTAATTTTCAAGAAGTTAAACACGTAGTTTCTCACACAGTATTGTATGGTATGTTTTCAAGAAATTACTACATGTATTTTCTCAAACAGAGTTATTTAATTAGTTTCTAAGAAGTTATGCATGTAGATTCTAACTCAGTGTTGTATCGTTAGTTTTCAAGTAGTTACAAATATAGATTCTCACATGGTGTTGTATTGATATTTTTCAAGAAGGTAAACTCATAGTTTCTCACAAAATGTTGATGAGGTTGTTTTCAAGAACTTACAAGTGTAAATGCCCACACAGTGTTTTATCTTTAGTTTTCCAGCACTTTCACTTATAGTATCTCACACAGTGTTGTGTGGTTTGTTTTCAAGAAGTTACTAAAGTAGTTTCTCACACAGTGTTGTATCATTAGACTTCAAGAAGTAAATAATGTAGTTTTTCCCACAGTGTTTTTTGTTAAGTTTCAAGAAGTTATGCGTTTAGTTTCAAACTCAGTGTTGTTTCGTTAGTTTTCAAGAAGTTACAAACATAGATTCTCACACAGTGCTGTATCGTTAGTTTTGTAGAAGGTAAACACGTAATTTCTCACACAGTGTTGCATGGTTTGTTTTCAAGTAGTTACTAATGTAGTTTCTCACACAGAGTTATTTCATTAGTTTTGGAGATGTTATGCGTGTAGTTTCGAACTCAGTGTTGTATCGTTATTTTTAAAGGAAGTTACGAATATAGATTCTCAAACAGTGTTGTGTCGTTAATTTTCTACATGTTAAACATGTATTTCCTCACGTAGTTTTGTATCGTTTGTTTTCAATAAGTTACACTTGTAGATTGTCACACAGGGTTGTATCATTATTTTTCAATAAGTCACACATGGAGATTCTCACACAGTTTTGTATCGTTAATTTTCAATAAGATACACGTGTAGGTTTTCACACAGTGTTGTATCGTTGGCTTTCAAGAAGCTACACAAATAGTTTCTCACACAATGTTGTATCATTAATTTTCAAGAAGTTAAACACGTAGATTATCACACAGTGATTTATGGTTTGTTTTCAAGGAGTTAAACATGTAATTACCCAACCGGGTTTTATCGATTTGTCTTCAAGAAGTTAGACGTGTATATCCTCACACAGGGTTGTATAGATAGTTTTCAATAAGTAACACATGTAGATTCTCACACAGTGTTGTAACGTGAGTTTTCAAGAAGTTACTAATGTAGTTTCTTAAACAGAGTTATTTCGTTAGTTTTCAAGATGTTATGCATGTAGTTTTGAACTCAGGGTTATATCGCTGGTATTCAACAAATTACAAGTATAGATTGTCACACAGTGTTGTATCGTTAGTTTTCAAGAAATTCCTAAAATACTTTCTCACACAGTGTTGTATTGTTACATTTCAAGAAGTTACAAATATAGATTCTCACACAGAATTGTATCTTCAGTTTTCAAGAAGGTAAACACGTAGTTTCTCACACAGTGTAGTATGGTTAGTTTTCAAGAAGTTAAGCACGTAGTTTCTCGCAAAGAGTGTTTGTTTTTTTTCAAGATCTTACACTTAAAGATTCTCACACAGGGTTGTATCTTTAGTTTTCAATAAGTTACACGTGTAGGTTCTTACACTCTGTTGTATCGTTAATTTTCAATAAGATACACATGTAGATTATCACACAGTGTTTTATCGCCAGTTTTCAATAAGTTACTAAAGTGGTTTTTCACACAGCTTTGTTTCATTAGTTTTCAAGATGTTACAAATATAGATTCTTACATAGTGTTGTATCATATGTTTTCAAGATTTTTTTTAAATTTTATTTTCCAGTTTAAATTTAGATAAGAATCAAGGTTACTTCACAAGTCAGTTCCAGGTCCCTCTCCCATTCCCTCCCCTCTTCCCGTGCCCCCCCCCCGTTATCCCCTCATTTCTCCAGGGAGGGTGAGGCCCTCCATGGGGGTGTCCATAGTGTGACATTTCATATAGGGCAGGGCCTACACCCTTTCCCAAGAGTTCAGGGTGAGAGTGCACCTCACATTGTTCTATTGGAGTCCAAAGTCCGTGTGTATACTTGGGATGGGTACTGATCTGCTGCCCAAGGCTCAATAGAATCCCTAGGCCTCTTCACTGACACCCAGATTCAGGGGGTCTTGATCAGTCCGATGCTGGCTTCCCAGGCTAACGCCTGGGATTCAAGAGTTAAACTTTGGTCAGCTGTTTCTGGGGGTTGGACCAGCCCAGTCTTAATCCCTTTGATCATCAGTCCTCCTTCTCTGTTACTGGCTTTCTTGAGTTCAGCTCAGTACTTAACCAAGGGAGTCTGCCTCTTCTTCGATCAGCCACCAAATAAAGTTTCTGTTTCCCAGACTCTCTGGCCATAGGATTGTAGGCTGGCACTCCCCAGATCTATGTCTAAAATCCATATATGAGAGAGTACAAGCCATGCTTCTCTTTTTGTGACTGGGTTACCTCACTCAGGATGGTTTCTTCTAGTGTCATCCATTTGCCTGCGAATCTCATGATTCCATTATTTTTTTCTGCTGAATAATACTCCATTGTGTAGATGTACCACATTTTCTCTATCCACTCTTCAGGTGAGGGACATCTAGGTTGCTTCCACGTTCTGGCAATTACAAATAAAGCTGCTATGAACATAGTGGAACAGACATCTTTGGCGTCATCTGGGGTGATGAGCAAACCACCAATCCCGGCTCTGAGAGGGAGACCCCAAGCTAAGAAACCCAGCCCCTTATATAAGCCTAGGAGCTCCGAGTGAGATGTGTAGAGCCGGGATTGGTGGTTTCTCATCACCCCAGATGACGCCACGGGAAAGGCACAGCTTAAACGGTGAACTCCAACTGACAGCGGATGTCAGCGCCATCTTCTAATGGCGATAGCGATAGCGAGGGCGGCTCCTCACATCTCCCCCTATTCATTTATTTTTGAAGCCATAGGACACCCACAACTTTGGAGTGGAGATAGAGGTCAAATCCCCATGTGCAAATTTGGAACATGTACAAAGCTCCTCTCCAGGGTCTTATCCCCAGAGGGAGCCCTGACCAGTCCCGATGTCGTTTTTCTGGGGGAAGGAGATCATGACATAGAACCTTCATGCAAGATGACTTATCTCCCAGGAGAAAGTCGTTATACCGCAGACCTCTCCTGTGCAGTGCTTAGCCTTGCAACTCCTTGGGCTGCTGAAGCCTACCCACTCTATCCCGTGCAATGAGACTAGCCTCGTGGGGTGCAAGAGCCGGGAGGCCAGCGACCTATTGCTTTAACATGGTTAACCAAATGTCAGGGGAGGCTCCGTGTTCTAAGGCAGCAAGTGCTTGTGCCACCATCACTTTGTCTCTTTTGTTTGGGCTCTGAGCTTACACACCATCCAAAGCATCAACACTATTCCACAGCAGAGAACTAGGCTAAATGATCCCACCCCCACCCATTCCTTAAAATAAGAAAATGCAGATGAAATCCAGGAGGAGAGGCCTTCCATCAGAGAAAGATCCAGACGCGTCGAATTCACTTGCAGGATCGCCACTCTCAACTCACGGAGTGTCTGCTCAAACTCAAAAGTCCAATTCTGTAATAAATGTTGAGACAGAGCTTTTGACAGGTTAGCTGCTCTTGTAAAATTCTCATATTGTACTGAAGTGACACAAAGGCCAGGCAACTTTTGTTCACATCCCAATTGGGCCATCTGCCACAATATATCCAATTGTTCCTGAACCAAATTAATCTGTTGGTTTACCAACATCAGGCCTCCTTGTATCTGAGAATTGGCAGTGGCCTGTTTATCTAGGGCCATGGTCACAGTGGCCGATAGTTCATTAATGGTTTGAGTTGTCTGCACAGTGGCGGAAAGTGCAAGGGCCGAGGCGGTAACCGAAGCAGTAACCGCGGCGGCGGCTATCAGGCCCACAATAATAGCAGAGATCCCAAAAATCTCGCTTTTCCCTAAACAAACTCAAACTACTTGGCACCTCAACAGGAACTGGAACAAATCGAGGCATGCGCATTACCAAAGCAAAAGGGTGCTTAATAGCATCCCAGCATAATGCATAAAAACAATTCTAAGCAGAGCAATTTATTTCTTTCTGATTCTTACCTAAGGTATCATTACTCACAACCCAAATAAAGGGCAGCCAAACACAAATTGGAGCAGCTGAATAATTAGTTCTCTTAAAAGGGGTATACTTAACATTGGAGGAGGACCAATCAGATGATCCAGAGCTCTGTCCCTCACTCAGACTGTTGCCTAATGCCCCTTTCCAATCAAAAGTAATCTGTCCCTTCTCACTATATCCTCCAGCAATCATTGCCATAGGAGAAAGATCAGTACAGCTTCCATTAATTCAAAAGGATTAGCATTAGATCTTTCTGGATCCATATGAATAAAATTATCCTTTAATGAAGAAATCACAGTAAAGCACAAGCTTCCTACCAATGACAAGGTTCTCTCATCCTGAAAACTCTGTATCTGAGGATCTAAAGGCAAAAGGCAAGCCCCAACTCTCTATTAGTTGTGAAAAATCTAGGGAACTCCTGGGCATTATGCATCACTGGCATCGGTAGGGGGAAGGTAGACATGATGGCCCACCGTAACTCTCCCATCATACTAGGAACCATCATCCCGAGTAGGAGAGTCTTCATCACCCACTTGGCCTCCATCCTTCTTATTCTGGAGTTGTGAAGGAGCTCTTCGAGTGAGTCTTTCAGGGATCCACAGGGGGTTTTCTTCCTCCTGTGGAAAAACACACACAGCTCCCCTGGATCTTATAAGAATAGGATCCGGGCCTTTCCAGAGATCAGTCAAGACATCTTTCCATTTTACCATTTCTTTTGGCCTATCAGGCTCTAAACTGTGGCGATCGGCCGCAGTGTGGCCTTGGGCATCAGAGTTCAAGAAATTAAGGGTAAAAAGTGCCATGGACACAGCAACTCTTGGTACCGAGGGTAGAACATCCTCAATACTCCCCTTTTGTTTAATCAGATATGATTTGAGTGTACGATGGGCACGTTCCACAATGCCCTGTCCTTGAGGGTTATAAGGTAGGCCAGTTAGATGGGTAACATCCATTTGCCGACAAAACTGTCGGAATTTTTGAGAGGTATATGCTGGTCCATTGTCTGTTTTTAAAATTCTGGGTTTTCCCCAAGCACTCCAGGCCTCAAGGCAATGTTGAATCACATATGAGGCCTTTTCCCCTGTTAGGGGCGTGGCGAACATTACGCCAGAACAGGTGTCAACAGAAACATGAACATATTGAAGCCTTCCAAAAGAGGGAATATGAGTAACATCCATCTGCCACATCTGCAATGGTCTAATGCCACGTGGGTTTATTCCCACGTGGGGAGCAGGTAAGAATTCGCAGCAATTCTGGCATTGAGTAACAATTTCCCTAGCCTCTTTCCTGGATAGAGCAAAACGACGGCGCAAGGTCTCAGCCGTCACATGAAAGCGCTGATGGAACTCTTTTGCTGCTTGTGCGTGGGTAGACAAGGCAGCGGCCACCAGCTTTGTAGCCTTGTCCGCTAAGTCATTCCCTAAGGACATGGGACCTGGGAGTCCAGAATGTGCTCGGACATGGGTAATGAAAACAGGAAATCTCCTATTTAACAAGGCAGCTTGTATCTTCTGAAAGATGTTAGCAACTCTGCTGGAGGATCTTATTATTCCAGCTATCTCAAGGAGATTAACTGCATTAACCACATAAGAGGAATCTGATACAATATTGAGGGGTCCTGGAAAAGCCTCAAGAACCTCCAGTACTATCAGACATTCTACAACTTGAGGTGAAGTTTCATTATATTGTTTAGATATAACCCTATCCTTGACCACATAAGCTCCCATACCAGTTTTCGATCCATCAGTGTACACCACAGTCCCATCTGGGAGTGGGTCTTTAGCTGTCACTTGTGGAAACACTATAGCCTGGTTTAGGGCAAACTGTAAAATTGGATGCTTTGGAAAATGATTATCAATTTGTCCTGAAAAGGAAGTAACTAAAACTGCCCAATCACTAGATGTGGCTGCCAAGGTCTGAACTTGTGCAGCAGTATAAGGCACAATCAAGGAATCAGGATCCCTGCCAAAATGCGTAACAGCTGCTTTTATTCCGCGAAGCGCGAGCTGTGCAACAGCATCAGGGTACCAGTCAATAATCTTAGCAGGGGAAGCATTTGGATGAATCCAAAGTAATGGTCCATGTTGCCACAGGACTGCAGTTGGCAATTGAGCTGTCTTAAAAACACACAGATTAAAAGGTAGTGACTCCTCAATACGTTGTAATTGTGCTTCCTGTAAGGCCTCTTCCACCATCTGTAAGGCTCGGTGGGCGGCAGGGGTAAATTTTCTGGGTGAGGAGATATGAGGCTCACCCTCCAGGAGATCGAAGAGGGGTTTTAGATCAGCAGATGGAATTTTTAAAAAGGGCCTCAACCAATTTATATCTCCCAGAAGTTTCTGAAAATCATTTAATGTTTGTAAGTGGTCTTTGCGAATTTCTATTTTCTGAGGAACTATATTTTTGGGAGTAATCATTGAGCCCAAAAAGAGGCCTGTATCTGCAATTTGAACCTTTTCTGAGGCAATCTCTAATCCCCACTGTTTTAATTCAGCCACCAGCATGGGAAAAGCCTTTTGTAAAACATCTAACTCTTTGTGACAAATAAGAATATCGTCCATATAATGGATCATGATTAAAGATGTAAATTGCTTCCTAATTGGCTCCAAAGCCTCCTGCACATACAGCTGACATATTGTTGGGCTATTGGCCATGCCTTGCGGCAGTACCTTCCACTGAAATCTCTTGTCTGGTTCCATATGATTAAGAGAAGGGATAGTGAAGGCAAACCTTGGTCTATCCCGTGGGTAAAGTGGAATAGAGAAGAAACAATCCTTAATATCTATAATAATAAGCTTCCAATCTTGAGGAAGTGCAGAAAGCAAAGGAAGTCCTCTTTGAACAGGGCCAAAAAGATGCATCTGATTGTTAATGGCCCGCAGGTCATGGAGTAATCTCCACTTCCCAGATTTCTTCTTAATAACAAAAATTGGTGTATTCCATGGGGAGGTAGAAGGCTCTAGATGCCCCAGCCGTTCCTGTTCTTGCACTAATCTTGTGACAGCCTCTAATTTTTCAGAGGATAGAGGCCATTGAGAGACCCATAACGGCTCCTCTGTTTTCCACGGTATGGGTCGTGAAGCCTCAACGGCCCCTAAATAAAACCCAGTCCTTTTCTACCCCGATTTCCATGTTGCGTAATGGGTTTTATTCTGCCTTGTTCTTGCCTACCCAAGCCTCTACCCTTTGTATACCCCATCTTTGCCATAATGGCTGATGCCTGGGGGGAGTATTCATTAGTTAGGGTCATGCCCATGGTTTGTAACACATCCCGTCCCCATAAATTTACAGGGAGTGGCAACACATAGGGGGTAAAACATCCCTGTTTGCCCTCAGCGTTCCGCCAGGTTAAGGCTGAGGCACTGATGGCAGGAGAGGACTGGTATCCAAGACCTTGTAGAGAATGAGATGAAACAACAGTGGGCCAAGACTTCGCCACCAATGGAGTGAAATAATGCTTTTGTCTGCTCCCGTATCCATTATCCCTTCAAATTCTTTTCCATTAATTAACAATTTTATTGTAGGTCTCTCATTTAGGGGTATAGCCAGATAGGCTGAATCACTTCCAGAAGATCCCATAGCCCTTTTTTGTAAAGTGTAGGTTTCTCCATCCCCGAGGGAGGGCAGCAACACCAGTTGTGCAATTCTATCTCCCTGCTTTATAGAAAATACACCCCGAGGGCTAGAACAGAGAACTTGAATCTCCTCTTTATGATACGGGTCAACAATCCCAGGATATATAATGAGTCCCTGTAAAGTTAAGGAGCCACGGCCCAGAATAAGCCCAATGGTGGCAGGGGGCAAAGGTCCAGGGGAATGGACTGGGACCGGTTGAACATTCATTTGGGGCATGAGTAAGAAGTCGGAGGCGGCACGCAAGTCCATTCCGGGGGTTCCTCGGAAGCCTCTACTTCCTCTTGATTGCTTTTCTGAAATCGGTTCCCATATTTCTGAGGGCCCTGGGACCATGGGCCCCGTGACCCGTTTTTTGATTGGGGTACCTTGGGTTCTTCAATAGGGGGCAGAAGCCTCCCTTTCATATCCCGGACTGACCTGCATTCACTAGCCCTATGATAACCTTTACCACAACGACGGCAAAGCTCCAGTTCTCTTGTTCTTTCAGGGGCTTGACAATCTTTCTTAAGGTGCCCCATTTTCCCACAATTAAAACAAGCTTTTCGACTAGATAAATCTCTACGCCTGTGCGTTTGTAAAATGGCGGCAGCTAGTCCTGCATTGGTTAGGGGTCCCCCAGCTCCCTGCACACTCTGAGCCAATCTTGTAAACCTTTGCTTTTGCGAGGGGCGATAGCCGCTCGACATTCCTGGGTTGCTTGTTCATAGACAAGTTGCTCAATCAGGGGCATAGCTTGTTCTGAATCACCAAAGATGCGACCGGCGGCCTCGGTCATTCTGGCCACAAAGTCTGAAAATGGCTCTTGGGGTCCTTGGACAATCTTTGTAAGGTGTCCACTGGATTCTCCCCTTTTGTGAGGGCCTTCCATGCTTTAATAGCGGCGGCCGACACCTGACCATAGACGCCCCAGATGTAGTTGGTTTGATTAAGGGCATGTTGACCCTGACCTGTCAGCATTTCAAATGTCCACTGCCTCTGATTCTCATCTTCAGCTGTGGCATTAACTCTAGCTTGCGCCTGGGCTGCATCATACCAGAGAGCCTTCCATTCCATGTATTGTCCCATGTTGGGAAGCACTGCTTTCACTGTCGTCTGCCAGTCAGTGGGAGTCATGGCAAAATTAGCAAGCCTTTCCACCTGTATTGTGGTAAAGTTAGCATTGACCCCATAATTACGAACGGATTCGGCCAATTCTTTGATTTGATTGTAATCTACGGGGGTATGTACTCTTCCGCCTTCCGCATTCTCGAATACTGGAAAAGCCATTTGTATTTTTCTCCGTTCCTCTAAAGGTAAAAAGGAGTCAGTACCAGTATTCAGCCGAAGCTCATACTGCGGAGGCGCCGAGGGGCGTGAGCCCGCCGGATTTATAGGCGGTGGCCTCACATTCATTTTTGTTTTCAGCGGCCGGTGTCTATCAGGGTGATATCTTTCTTCCTCATACCGTGCCACCTCCTCCTCTAGACCACCTTCTTCACTAGAATCCAGAGTGTCAGAATCGGAATTATCTAGCTCCAAGGCTTCTAGCTCTACCGTAGGGTATAGGCTAGATTCTGGCTTTTTCTTTTTCTTAGATTTGTTAGGGGGTGAATGATCACTCCCTTCTTTCTCTCCCCTTTCTTAACTTCTTGGGGAGGGCCTTTTTTCTTAGACATGTCTTTCCTTTTGCGAGCTCCCATTCTCTCACTCCGTTCAGTTTCTGACATGCTATCCTGAACTTCCTCTAAGGTTCCCTGACTTTCTACTATAGCAGGGTGACAGGCCTCATCCTCCAAGCAGTTTTTAACTAGCTTCCAAATGGCTTTGGTACCTAAGCGGAGATCTCCTTCTGCATGCTTCCTGTCTAGTTCTTTACCTAGCTTGTTCCATGAGGCCACAGTGAGGGACCCGGAACAAGCATACCATGGTGCCACTCTATCTACCTCCTTCACAAAATTTTGAAGTGTTCGTGGTGCAATTTTAAGATCTCTTTGTTTTAGCACAGTCTGTAGGGCAGTAACCACTGACTGTGACAATCCCATCGCGCTGGCGGCTTATCTAAAAAACGGCGCTCAACTCCTTTACCAGACTGACAGCACCGTTCTGTCAGCACCAGCCACGATGAAGAAGAAGGACAAACAGGACTAGCACCAAAGCCTCCACTGACCCGTCCCACGGTGATGACAAACTAAGGCCAAAGTCGAGAAAAGGGGTGTTCAGGATCAAGCATACCTCTCTGAACTTACGTCCCTGCAGTTCTGAATCCGCCCCGTCTTCCGAGGGGTCTCCCGCGGCGCCGGTGATGTTGAAGAGTTCCCGGGTTTCGGCACCAGATGTCCAGCGCTACCGTCTTGCCAGCAAGAACGACGCAGGACACTCGGATCCTTCGGCAGTAAAGCTTTAATGCATCTTGAGAGATAGATGATCAGCTTCTGAGAGGGAGACCCCAAGCTAAGAAACCCAGCCCCTTATATAAGCCTAGGAGCTCCGAGTGAGATGTGTAGAGCCGGGATTGGTGGTTTGCTCATCACCCCAGATGACGCCACGGGAGAGGCACAGCTTAAATGGTGAACTCCAACTGACAGCAGATGTCAGCGCCATCTTCTAATGGCGATAGCGATAGCGAGGGCGGCTCCTCACAGCTTTATTTGTAATAGCCAGAACTTGGAAGCAACCTAGATGTCCCTCACCCGAAGATGGATAGAGAAAATGTGGTACATCTACACAATGGAGTACTAATTAGCAGAAAATATAATGGAATCATGAGATTCGCAGGCAAATGGATGACACTAGAAGAAACCATCCTGAGTGAGGTAACCCAGTCACAAAAAGAGAAACATGGCATGTACTCTCTCATATATGGATTTTAGACATAGATCTGGGGAGTGCCAGCCTACAATCCTATGGCCAGAGAGTCTGGGAAACAGAAACTTCATTTAGTGGCTGGTTAAGTACTGAGCTGAATTCAAGAAAGCCAGTATCAGAGAGTGAGGACTGATGATCAAAGGGATTAAGACTGGGCTGGTTTAACCCCCAGAAACAGCTGACCAGACAAAGGTTAACTCTTGAATCCCAGGCACCAGCCTGGGAATCCAGCATGGGACTGATCAAGACACCCTGAATCCGGGTGTCAGTGAGGAGGCCTAGTTAATCTATTGAGTCTTGGACAGCAGATCAGTACCCATCCCAAGTATACACACGGACTCTGGACTCCCATAGAACAATGTGAGGTGCACTCTCACCCTGAACTCTTGGGGAAGGGTCTAGGCCCTGCCCTATATGAAATGACAGACTATGAACACCCCCATGGAGGGCCTCACCCTCCCTGGGGGAATGAGGGGATAACGGCGGGGGGGATGGGGGGAGGACACGGGAGGAGGGTAGGGAAAGGGAGAGGGACCTCGAACTGACTTATGAAGCAACCTTGTTTCTTATCTAAATTTAAAATGGAAAATAAAAAAAATAATAATAAATAAAAAATAAATAAAAATAAATAAATAAATAAAGTGTTTCATCGTTATTGTTCAAGATGATAAACACATATTTTCTCACAGTGTTGAATGGTTTCTTTTCAAGAAGTTACACTTATAGATTCTTAGAAAGTTTATATCGTTAATTTTGAGTAAATTACAGGTGTAGCTTCTCACACAGAGCTGTATCGTTAATTTTCATTAATATATACGTGTAGATTCTCACACAGAGTTGTATCATTAGTTGTCATGAAGTTATGCATGCAGTTCCTCCCACAGTTTTGTACTGATGGTTTTCAAGAGGTATCGCTTAAGATTCGCATACAGTTTTGTGTCGTTAGTTTTCAATAAGATATGCATGTAGTTTCATACACAGAGTTGTATCGATACTTTTCCAAAAGTTACTCGTGTAGATACTTACACAGTGTTGTACCTTTAGTTACACGGAGAGATTCTCAAACTGTATTGTATCGTTAGTTTTCAATATGTTACACGTGTAGAATCTCACACAGTGTTGTTTACATTACTTTTGAAGAATTTTGCATGAAGTTTCTCACACAGTGATGTATTGCTTGTTTTCAAGTAGTGATACTTTTAGATACTCACACATTTTTGTATTGTTAGTTATTAATAAGTTACACCTGTAGATTCTCACACAGCATTGTATCGTGAGTTTTCAATAAGGTACATGTGTAGATTCTCACAAATTTTTTTATCGTTTGTTTTCAATATGGTACAAGTGTAGAATCTGACAGAGCGTTGTGTCATTAGTTTTCAAGAAGTTACGCATGTAGTTCCTCACACAGTGTTGTATTGATGGTTTCCAAGAAGTATTGCTTTTAGATTCTCACACAGAGTTGTTTTGTTAGTTTTCAACAAGTTGTTGTATGAATGGGCAGCTTTTGGATATATTACTAACAGTGGAGTTGCTGAGTTGTGGTAGGTTTATTCCCATTTTTCTGAGGAATCTCCTTATTGATTTCCAAAGTGGCTGAACAAGTTGGCACTCACACCAGCAATGGAGGAGTGTTCTGCTTTCACCACACCCTCTCCAGCATAAATTGTCGTTGGTGTTTTTGATTTGCATTTCCGTGATGGGGAAGGATGTTGAGAACTTTTTCAAGTGCCTCTCAGCCATTTCAGACTCCTCTATTGAAAATTCTCTATTTAGTTCTGCAGCCCAGTTGTTAATCTGATCCTTTGGTGTTTTGGAGACTTTCTATTTGAGTTCTTTGTAAATTTTGGAGATCAACCCTCTATCAGATGTGGTATTAGTGAATATTTTTCCAATTCTGTAGGCTGCCTCTTTGTCTTCCTGACTGTTTCCTTTGCCTTACAGAAGCTTCTCAGTTTCAGTAGGTCCCATTTATTAATTGTTGATCTCACTGTCTGTGCTAGTGGTGTTTTGTTCAGGAAGCTGTCTCCTTTACCAACCCACTTTCTCTTCTAAGAGGTTCAGTGTGGCTGGATTTATGTTGAGGTCTTTGATCCATATGGACATAAGTTTTGTGCATGGCGATAAACATGGATCGATCCGCATTCTTCTACATGCCAGTCTCCAGTTATGCCAGCACCATTTGTTGAAGATGCTTTCTTTTTTCCATTGTATATTTTTAGCTTCTTTGTCAAAGATCAGATGTTCGTACGTGTGTGGGTTAATACCCGGGTTTTCAATTCGATTCCATTGGTCTACCTGTCTATTTTTGTGCCAATAAAAAGCTGTTTTCAGGACTATAGCTCTATAATAAGCTTGAGGTCAGGGTCGGTGATGCTTCCGGACGTTGCCTTGTTGAACAGGGTTGTTTTGGTTATCCTGGGTCTTTTGTTTTTCCATACAAAATTGATTACTGTTCTTTCAAGGTCTGTGAAGAATTGTGCTGCGATTTTAATGGGGATTGCATTGAATCTGTAGATTGCTTTTGGCAGGATTGCCATTTTTACTACATTGATCCGACCTACCCAAGAGCATGGGGGATCTGTCCATTTTCTGAGGGCTTCTTTAATTTCTTTCTTTAAAGATTCAAAGTTCTTACGATACAGGTCTTTCACTTGTTTGGTTAGCGTTACACCAAGGTATTTTATGTTGTTTGTGGAAATTGTAAAGGGTGATGTTTCTCTGATTTCTTTTTCAGCCCATTTATCATCTGTAGTAGGGCTACTGATTTTCTTGAGTTGATCTTGTAGCCTGCACCATTTGCTGAAGGTGTTAATCAGCTGTAAGAGTTCCCTGGTAGAGTTCTTTGGGTCATTGATGTAAACTATCATATCGTCTGCAAACAGTGAAAGTTTGACCTCTTCCTTCCCAATTTGTATCCCCTTGATCCCCTTTGTTGTCGTATGGCAATAGCTAGAACTTCAAGTACCATGTTGAAAAGGTATGGAGAGAGTGGAAAACCATGTTTTGTTCCTAATTTTAGAGGAATTGCGTTGAGTCTCTGTCCATTGGATCCGATTTGCCAGTATTTTATTGATTATTTTTGCATCAATGTTCATGAGGGATATTGGTCTGAAGTTCTCTTTCTTAGTTGTATCTTTGTGTGGCTTGGGGATCAAGGTTATTGAAGCCACATAGAAAGAGTTTGGCAAAGACCCTTCTGCTTCTATTGTGTGGAACACTTTGAGAAGAATTGATATAAGCTGTTCTTTGAATTTCTGGTAGAATTCTGCACTGAGGCCATTTGGACCTGGACTTTTTTTGGTTGGGAGACTTTTGACCTCTGCTTCTATTTCCATAGGGGTTATAAGTCTATTTAAATTGCTTATCTGTTCTTGATTTAGTTTTGGCAAGTGATAGCTGTCCAGGAAGTCATCCATTTCCTTTACATTTTCGAATTTTGTGGAGTACAGGTTTTCAAAATATGACCTAATGATTCTCTGGATTTCCTCCGAGTCTGTTGTTATGTCCCCCTTTTCATTTCTGATTTTGTTAATTTGCATGTTCACTCTCTGCTGTTTGGTAAGTTTGGACAAAGGTTTGTCTATCTTGTTGATTTTCTCAAAGAACCAACTCTTCGTTGCATTGATTCTTTGTATTGTATTCTTGGTTTCTACTTTATTGATTTCAGCCCTCAATTTGATTACTTCCTGGCGTCTACTCCTCCTGGGGGAGTTTGCTTCTTTGTGTTCTAGAGCTTTAAGCTGTGATGTTAATTCTCTGGTATAACTGTTCTCCTGTTTCTTCATGTGAGCACTTAGTGCTATGAACTTCCCCCATAGCACTGCTTTCAATGTGTCCCATAGGTTTGGGTATGTTGTGTCTTCATTCTCATTGAATTCGAGGAAGTCTTTAATTTCTTTTTTTATTTCCTCTTTGACCCAGGGATGGTGCAGTTGAGCATTATTCAATTTCCATGAGTTTGTAGGTTTTCTGCATTTTGTGTTGTTGTTGAATTCTAATTTTAAAGCATGGTGGTCTGATAAGATGCATGGAGTTATTCCAATTTTTTGTAGCTGCTGAGGTTTGATATGTTGCCAAGTATGTGGTCGATTTTTGAGAAGGTTCCATGTGGTGGTGAGAAGAAGGTATATTCTTTTTTATGTGGATGAAATGTTCTATAGATATCTGTTAATCCCAGTTGGGTCATTACTTCTATTAGATCCTTTGCTTCTTTGTTGTGTTTCTGTCTGGTATTCCTGTCTAGTGGTGAGAGTGGTGTGTTGAAATCTCCCACTATAACTGTGTGGGGCTTTAGATGAGATTTAAGTTCTAATAATGTTTCTTTAACGAATGTGGATGCCTTTATATTTGGAGCATAGATGTTCAGGATAGATACTTCGTCTTGGTGGGTTTCACCTGTGATGAGTATGTAATGACATCCTTCATCTCTTTTGATTGATTTTATTTTAAAGTCTAGTTTGTTAGATATTAGAATTGATACCCCTGCTTGTTTCTTGTGTCCATTTCATAGAAAAAATTTCCCCAACCTTTAAGTCTCAGGTAATGTCTGTTTTGAGGGTGAGGTGTGTTTCTTGTATGCAGCAGAAGGAAGGGTTCTGTCTTTGAATCCATTCTGCTAATCTGTGTCTTTTTATGGGTTAGTTAAGGCCATTAATGTTGAGGGATATTAATGACCATTGATTACTCATTCTTCTTCGATTTGCATTTGTTGTTGGTGGTGGAATTATGTGTGGAATTTCACCCCTTTGTTCTTTTGGCTGTTGGTAGAGAGGGATTCTCTAATGCCTATGTTTTTCTGGTTGTAGTTAGCTTCCTTGGGTTGGAGTTTTCCTTCCAAAATTTTCTGTAGGGCTGGGTTAGTGGATAAGTATTGCTTGAATCTAGTTTTGTCATGGAATATCTTGTTTTCTCCGTCTATAGTGATTGAGAGGTTTGCCAGTATAGTAGTCTGGGCTGGCATCCATGGTCTCTTAGTGTTGGTAGAATATCTACCCAGGACCTTCTGGCTTTCAGATTTTCCATGTAGAAATCAGGTATAATTCTGAAAGGTTTGCCTTTATATGTTACTTGACCTTTTTCCTTAGCTGCTCTTAATATTCTTTCTTTATTCTGTATATTTAGGGTTTTGATTATTATTATTATGTGGTGAGGGGATTCTTTTGTGGTCCACTCTATTTGGTGTTCTGTATCTTTACTTTTCAATAAGATACACGTGTAGTTTCACACACAGTGTTGTGTCTTTAGTTTTCAATTAGATTCACGTGTAGATTCTCTCACAGTTTTGTATCATTAGTTTTTAAGATGCTATGTATTCAATTTAGAACTCAGTGTTGTATCGTTAGATTTCATGAATTTACATATGGAGATTCTCACACAGAGCTGTATCGTTAGTTTTCAGTAATTACGAATATAGATTCTCACACAATGTTGAATCGTTTGTTTTCAAGATGTTACTCATGTAGTTTCCCATAAATTATTGTTTCCTTTGGTTTCAGTAATTTCCGCGTATAGATGTTCAGGCTTTATATCATTTGTGTTTAAGTATTTAGGAATGTAGTTTCAAACAATGTTTTGTATCATTAGTTTTCAAGAAGTTACACATGTAATTACACACAGTGTTGTATCGTTAGTTTTCTAGAAGTTACCCTTATAGATTCTCACACAGTGTTGTATCGTTACTTTTCAATAAGATACACATGTAGATTCTCAGACAGTTTTTTATCGTTTTTTTCAAGTAGTTACTCATGTAGTATCTCACACAGATTGTATCATTAGTTTTCAAATAGTTACACATGTAGAATCTCAGACAGTGTTGTATCGTTAGTTTTCCAGAAGTTACTAATGTAGTTTCTCACACAGTGTTATTTCATTTGTTTTAAAGAAGTTATGCATTCACTTTATAACTCAGAGTTATATCGTTAGATTTCAAGAAGTTGCATAGATAGATTCTCACACAGTGATGTATCATAAGTTTTCAAAAAGTTTTGCACATGCATACTCACACAATGTTTTATCGTTTGTTTTTAAGAATTAGAACATATAGATTCTCTCTCAGTGTTATATCGTTAGTTTTCAAGAAGTTACACATGTAGTTTCTCACACAGTTTTGTATTGTTACTTATCAATAAGATACACGTGTAGATTCTCAGACAGAGTTGTACCATTAGTTTTCAATAAGTTACAAGTGTAGATACTCAGAGAGTGTTGTTTCTTTAATTTTCAATTAGTTACACCTGTAGATTCTTACACAGTGTTATATGATTAGTTTTCAAGTAGTTAAAAACGTAGTTTCTCACACAGTGTTGTTTCGTTTGTGTTCAAGAAGATACAGTTGTTGATTCTCACACAGGGTTGTATGTTAATTTTCTATAAGATACACTTATAGATTCACACACAATGTTGTATCGTTAGTTTTCAAGAAATTACTAATGTAGTTTCTCACACAGTGTTATTTCGTTAGTTTTCAAGAAGTTAGGCCTTTAATGTAGAACTCAGTGTTGTATCTTTAATTTTCAAGTAATTACAAATGTAGATTCTCACACAGAGTTATTTCGTTAGTTTTCAAGAATTTAGGCCTTTAATGTAGAACTCAGTGTTGTATCATTTGTTTTCAAGAACTTATGCATGTAGTTTCTAACAAGGTTCTGTATCGTTATTTTCGAATAAGTTACACGTGTAGATTCTCTCACAGTTTGTATCGTTAATTTTCAATAAGATACACGTGTAGATTCTCCCACTGTGTTGTATTCTTAATTTTCAAGAAGTTATGTATAGACATTCTAACACATTGTTCTATTGTTAGTTTTCAACAAGTACCCAAGATAGATTTTCACAGTGTTGTATAACTAGTTTTCAAGAAGATATGCGTGTAGTTTCCCATAGATTTGTATATAGATTTCCAGAAGTTATTCCTGTAGATTCTCCCACAGTGTTGTATCGTTAGTTTTCAAGAAGAAACATATATAGATTATCAGACAGCAGTGTATCGTTATTTTTCTATAAGATACACATGTAGATTCTCACACAGAGTTGTATCGTTAGTTTCCAAGAAGTTCCTAATGTATTGTCTCACACAGTGTTACTTCATTAGTTTTCAAAAAGTTATACATGCAGTTTCGAACTCCGTGTTGTATCATTACTTTTCAAGAAGTTAAGAATATATATTCTCAATCTGTGTTGTATAGTTAGTTTTCAAGAAGTTAAACACGTATTTTTTCACACAGTGTTGAATATTTTGTTTTCAATAAGTTACACTTGAAGATTCTCACGCTGGTTTGTATCGTTAGTTTTCAATAAGTTACACATGTAGATTCTCACAAGTTGTTGTATCATTACTTTTCAAGAAGTTACAAATGTAGTTTCTCAAACAGAGTTATTTCACTAGTTTTCAGGAAGTTATGCATGTAGTTTCGACTCAGTGTTGTATCTATAGTTTTCAAGGAATTATGTGTGTTGATTCTGAAGATAGTGTTGTATCATTAGTATTCAAGAAGTTACGCTTATAGGTTCTCACACAGTGTACTACTATTAGTTTTCAATGTTACACGTGTAGATTTTCACATAGTGTTATATTTTTAGGTTTCAATAAGTTACTCATATAGATTCTCAGACAGTGTTTTGTCCTTTATTTTCAAGAAGTTACACATATAGATTCAAACACAGTGCAATAAGATACACGTGTAGAATCTCAGACCGTTTTGTATCGTTATTTTTCAAGTAGTTACACATGTAGTTTCTGACACAGTTTTGTATCGTTAGTTTTCAATAAGTTACACGTGTAGTTTCTCAGACAGTGTTGTTTCGTTAGTTTTCCAGAAGTTACTAGTGTAGTTTCTCACACAGGGTTGTTTCGTTAGTTTTTAAGCAGTGTGCATTCAGTTTAGAACTCAGAGTTGTATTGTTAGATCAAGAAATGACCTAGATGGATTCTCACACAGTGCTGTGTAGGAGTGAACCCCACAAAGCTATCTGCCCATAATTGGGGGGACAAGTAAATTAACATAGCTAGATATAAAAGGAAGTGAAAGGAAAAGGAGCCTCCCTTTTCTCTTGGAAGCCAGCCACGCTTCTAATTCCTAGCTTGAGCGACTCTCTTTCTGGTAAATAAATATGTTGTTTTCCTTATAGCATTGAATATCACCATTATCTGGTGGCAGCTGTGTGGATTGGAAGCCCAAGCCTCTGTGGCCCGTGGCTGCTTTACTTGGCATCCCGAGGTGAGTGTTAATTCGCATTCCAGACACCTGGCCTCTCCCTGCTGGCTCAGCTGCATTATGCACGTTTGCGCCCATTTCTCCTGAATTCTGTTAAAATCCTATACCTCTGAAAACGTGGTCATTTCATCTGCAAGAGCGGGACCATGCTACCTCAGCTGGCCCTGTCTGCCTCTTGTCTTCTGCTAATGATCAGGATCACAGGGAGGGACACCACCAACGCTACAAATGCCCACCAGGTCTGCCAGGAAACCTACTCCCCACCACCTCTGCAAAGGGCCTCCATGAGACCTGCTCCCCACCGCAGCACCCTGGCCATCTGCTGCCTGCGGCCGTCTACTGCTGGCACCCCCTGACGACTGCCCAATTCTCTAACTGTCCTGCCCCACAATCACTGATCCACTTCTCACTTCCAGTGACTTAGCAGCTACTAAAGCCACTGCGAACTCCGCTGCAGTGCAGTGAGTCCCCCAACTTCTGCAACTGCACTTTGTTCCCAATGCTGTTCGCTAAGTTTTCACAGGTTCCTGGAGAAGCATCCGATTTTCCGCAGAGAGGCAGTGTTTGGCAGTACACCTGCGCCATCGGCTGGCCAAGCATGAAAACTACATGTATTTTAATCTGAGATAAAACAAGAGGTAATTTTTCCAATTTAGGAATCACCAATTGGTGGTAAGAACATCTAATTATTACATGGCAGGTAATTTAACTCTGCAGGATTTTAGAGATTTTGTTACCAATGTGATGGATTATGCAGCAAAAGACAATTATGACATTTTTCATATGTATATGTGTGCCATGCTTGTGATTATTGTGTTAATACATGTAATCACATGGAAGAAACATGTGCATATGATTTAAAAATTAGAGTCACAAGTTCAGGAAAAAGGTGATTTAGTTACAAAACAGATAATTTGGAATTTGATCAGAACCATCTTTGAGGCACTTTTAATTCAATATCTACTGCATTTATGGCTAAGATTGAGTCTAACTAGGTGTAACTTTCCAAATTAGCAGAGTCAATTCAAAAATTAGAGTTAAAAAGTCAGGTACAAGTGGATTTATTTAAATTTGATCAGGACAACCTTGGAGACATATTCAATTCAATGTTCACTACATTTATGGCTAAGATGGATTCTAGCCAGGAGGAATTTTCAAAATTAGCCGGGTCAATTCAATCTAGGTCTGACAATAATGACTTTCTAGCAGACAAAATTTGTTTTCTGGATGGAAAAGTAGATGCCTTTGGAGTTTTAGGGAGGATGGTAAGAAAAGCTTGGATTCACGTTTAACTGAAGAGTCCAAAGACTTAAAACAACTTTTATCGCAGGAAATCCAAGACTCAATGAACAGTTCAAGGAATTGGAACAAATTTAATGGAGGAAATCCAAGACCTCAATGAACATTCCAAAGACTTGGAACAATTTTTAATGCAGGAAATCCAAGACCTAAAGGATGACATGGTTCCAAAATTTCAATCTTTAGAAGACCCATCATCTGAAACATCAGTTGTTGATTCAACAGATGCTAGGCTATCAGGAAATAAACGAAATATGGCTACTAGAATTCCTAAGGTGGCCTTCCCAGTAACCATGGTAGAAAAGCCAGCATCAGGGAGGAAACAAACTGGTTACATTACACATAAATTGGAACCTATTCCCATGAAAGAAATGAAAGCTATAAAACAAGCAATAATGTCTTTTGGGGTCCCCAGCCCCCTTCAAGGTTTGAAGGCTGGCTTTGAAGCTTCTGAAAGTAAGATTATTGGGTAGAAGCAAATTTTCTGACCCGTAAGTCCAAACTGGTTATGATGAGCATACATTTGATTTATGCAAAACAGAAGCACTAAATGCTTTGGATAAGTTTCATGAATCAGGGGGAAAAGTTGAATCATTTTCAAAAGTGAAACAGGGTCCAAGAGAAACATTCTCTGAATTATTACAAAGATTATCCAGAGCAGTAGATTGACAAATAACGGATCCTAATATTAGGCGACTTCTTACAGAATCCTTGGCTTACGAGAATGCAAACCCACCTTACAATCAGATACTGGGGCCATTAAATGTCAGATCAGCACCATTGGAGGAATGGATCTTATATACAACTAATGTTGACTATGACAATCCAGAGGCAGAAACCTGGATAGGAGAAGCTATTTCTAAAGGATTTAGGAGGAATCAGGATGAAAAATGGCCTATCCCTGAGGAGATACCAAATTGGGTTGGGGAAGCAATCTTAAGACGTTTCAAAAGACATCGAAACCTTAGATGTTTTAATTGTGGTAAAATGGGACATTTGAGTAGGAATTGTAGACAAAGCATTCCCAGAAATAATGCTTCTACCAGAAATACTTCACACAGAAGGCCTCAGCATCCTGGACTCTGCAAGAGGTGTGGAAAAGTGAGCCACTGGAACAAAGAATGTTGGTCAACCACAGACAGACAAGGTAAGCATTGGCCACCAGTAAATGTGACCAGGGGCTTCCTTGTAGCGGCCATGAGATCAAAGGTGTTTTCAACTTTCCCAGTAACAGTGGAGGACAGCCTCTCTCAGGACAAATATAAAATCCAGAGCCTATTGTAAAGACTAATGGCACTGAAGATAATAGATTAGTTATTGAGGAGGAGCTAGTTGATACTGGAGGAAAGAAAAAACGTATATTCTGGCAAACTTCTGTGCAACATTGTAGACCCAAATTAGCTGTAAAAACGAATAATAAATTATTTTATGGGGTTTTAGACATTGGAGAAGATGTAACAATAACTCAAAAAACCTGCCAGTAGGTTGGCCCTCTAAAGATGTAAATGTTCAGTTTCTTGGAATCGGGACCTTATCTCTTGTGAAACAAAGTGTCAGATGGATAGAATGCATTGGACAAGAAGGGCAGAGAGGAAGTTTGAGACCATATGTCACCGACAATGCTATGAATCTTTCAGGTCATGATTTATTACAGCAATGGAATACCCAAATTAACATCCCTCCTGTATCAGATATGAATCATAGACAAACTCTAGATGGTAGAAGAAACATTGAAAGGCATTACAGAAAGCAGATGGCAAACATACAGTCCGTATAAAAAGAGGATGCGAATGTCAAATCTACAGAGAAACTGAAAGCTCTGCCCTTAAAATGGCTAACAGATGAACCTGTCTGGGTAGGTCAATGGCCTAAGACATCTGAGAAGTTAGAGGCTTTAGAGAACTTACTTCTGGAGCAGCAAGATGCTGGACATATTGAGGAATCAACTACTACATGGAATTCACCTGATTTGTTGTCAAGAAGAAGTCTGGTAAGTGGAGAATAGTTACTGATCTTAGAGCCATCAACAAGATAATTCAGCCTATGCGATCTCTACAAGATGGGATGCCACTACCTTTTCTAATACCTAAGGATTGCCCAATTATAGTTATAGACTTAAAAGATTGCTTCTTCACCATACCGTTACAAGAAAACGATAGAGAAAAATTCACCTTCACAGTGCCTAAGTATAATAATTCTCAAGGGGTACAGATTTTCCAATGGAAAGTACTGCCTCAAGGTATGTTAAATAGCCCAACTTTGTGTCAATATTTAGTGCATAAACCTGTAGAAATAATCCACAAAAATTTCCACATTCGTTAATATATCATTATATGAATGACATATTACTGTCTTATTCAAATAAGGATACTTTAGAAAAGGTGTTTGAAGCAGTAAAGGAAACTTTGCCTCACTGGGGATTACAAATTGCCCCAGAAAAAATACAAAGAGGAGATTTTATTAACTATTTGGGTTATGAAGTAGACACTCAGAAAATTAGACCGCAGAAAGTACAGATCAGTAGAGATCGTTATTGTACTCTTAATGATCTTCAAAAATTTTAGGAGAAATCTCTCAATTACAGACAATTATCGGTGTAGCAGGGCATGATTTAAAACACCTGAAATGGTTTTAAAAGGAGATAAAAACCTAAACAGCCCACGAATACTATCAGCTGAGTCTGAAAAAGAATTAGAATGTGTAGAAAATAGAATATTAGAAGCACATGTAGACCTTGTGGATCCATAACTGGACTGTATGCTGGTTATTTTACTATCTAGAGAATACCTCTCAGGAATGTTAATGCAGAGGGAAGACATCATATTTGAAAGGTTATTGCTGCCACATAAACAGTATAAAAAATTGAAAACATATATAGAAAATATCTCTATTTGATATTAAAATGTACATTAAGGCTTGGTCAACTGACTGTGAAAGACCCAGCTGTAATTATTGTACCTTTAAAATTGATGAAATTTCCTCCTTATGGAAGGATACTGAGGATTGGCAAAGAGCTTGCAGTGACTTTTTGGGAACTATTAGTAATAAGCATCCCAAAACAGAGAGAATCAAATTCATAAAGAAAACAATTTGGATTCTTCCACTTATTGCGAGACAAACACCTATTTATGGAGTTCTAACCTTCTACACGGATGCAAACAAATCAGGTAAGGCAGCGTATAAATAAGGAAATATAAGTAAAGTAGTTCAATGCCCTTACAACTCTGTACAAAAAGCAAAATTATATGACATTCTCATGGTACTTAAGGACTTTACAGAGCCTCTCAATATAGTCATGGATTCTCAGCATGCAGAGAGAGTTGCCTTGCACATTGAAACCTCAGAATTTGTTCTGATGGTACAGAATTAACTTCCTTGTTTTTAACAGTTACAGGAAACCATCAGAAACAGGACTCATCCTAGATATATAACACACATCAAGTCCCATACAGGTCTTCCAGGTACTCTAGCACATGACAATAATAAAATTGATCGTTTATTAATAGGTAATGTGTTGGAAGCTTCAGAATTTCATAAGAAATACCATGTTAACACGAAATGTTTAAAGAAGGATTTTCTATCACCTGGCAACAAGCCAAAAAATAGTAAGAAATTGCCCCACTTGCTCATTCTACAATCAAAATCCATTACCATCAGGTTGTAATCCTAAAGGTATTCACAGAAATGAACTTTTTCAAATGGATGTATTTCACTTCCCAGAATTTGGCAGTTTAAAATATGTACACCATACCATAGACACGTTCTCAGGATTCCAATGGGTTACTGCCCTCAGCACTGAAAAGGCTGATTCTGTTATTACACACCTTTAGAGGTGATGGCTGTTATGCGTATACCTAAAACAATAAAAACTGACAATTCTCCAGCATATGTCTACAGTAAATTAGAACAATTTTTCCAATATTATAATATAAACATGTAACTGATGTACCTTACAATCCCACAGGACAAGCAGTGATTGAAAGATCTAACCGAACCTTAAAAGAGATGCTTCATGAACACCCATGGGCAACAAAGACACCCAAACACAGGTTACATAATGCTTTACTAATGTTGAATTTTCTTAATGCTGATGAAAAAGGACAAACTGCAGCAAAAAGACATTGGACTACAGAGAAGACTTCTGAACTAAACCAACCAGTGTATTTTAAAGGATGTTATGTCCTCAGTTAGGAAACCAGGATATGTGTTACATTAGGGAAGGGGTATGGCTTTTGTTTCCACAGGAGAAGAAAACGTTTGGGTCCCATCTCAATGAATTAAGATACGATCAGAACAGAAAATGTCTCAGAAGGAGGAAAGATGACGGATCATCTACATGGTCATATTCCACCATGTACTGCTATGTATAAGGAGACATCAAAGGAAAGAGAAGTGTTCTGTTTGTGTCTTTACAAGAACAATTATTTCTGAACAGTGAAAAAATACTACGTATATGGATACCTAAAGAAGAAAGTATAGCTACCCAGAGGACCACCAAACATGCAATAATACAACGTGTGTTCAATGTCTAAATCTCTCTATTTTGTTATTGTAATTTTAATTTTCTTTGCTTCTTAATATGCCTGAGTCCCAATTCATCTAATTAAGGCTGGCTTTAGAGTTGGATTGTCTCTCCTGCTTTAAACCAAAGCATATTGTTAAAATGCAATTCAGACTTTCTGTATTATATCAAAGAGCCATTGATATAAGACAGAAAAAAACAAAAATAGGGACTGTCATCTGTGTATACTTGTTTCTTTTTCTAAAACTACAAATGTAGTTTCTCACATAGTGTTCTATCGCTAATTTTCTAGAATTACACGTGTAGATTCTCAGACAGTATTGCTTCCCTAGTTTTCAAGAAATTACGCTTATAGATTCTTACCCCGTGTCAGTATCACTAGTTTTCAATAAGTTACACGTGAGGATTCTCACACAGTGTTATATCGTTGGTTTCCAATAAGTTACATGTGTAGATTCTCAAACAGTGTTGTATCGTTAGTTTTCCGGAAGATACTAATGTAGTTTCTCACACAGAGTTATTTCCTTAATTTTCGAGAAGTTATGCATTCAGTTTAGAAGTCAGAGTTGTATCGTTAGATTTCAAGAGGTTACCTGAATAGATTCTCATACACTGCTGTATCGTTAGTTTTCAAGAAGTTATAGACATAGATACTCACACAGTATTGTATCGTTTCTTTAAGAAGGTACACATATAGATTTTCTCACAGTGTTCTATTGTTAGTTTTGAAGATGTTACACATGTAGTTTCTTGAACAGTGTTGTGTCGTTAATTTTTATAAGTCACACACGGAGATTCAAACACTGTGTTGTATCTTTAGTTTTCAAGAACTTACATATATAGATTCTCACTCAGTGTTTTATCGTTAGTTTTCAATAAGTTATACATGTGGATTCTCACACAGGGTTGATTTGTTAGACTTCAAGAAGTCACACAGTGCTGTATCGTTATTTTTGAATATGTTACAAATATAAATTCTCACACAATGTTGTATCGTTGGTTTTTAAGATGTTACTCAGGTAGCATCCCAAAAAGTATTGTTTCAATTTTTTCAATAAGTTACGAGAATAGATGTGCAGACAGCTTTGTGTCATTAGTTTTCAAGAAGTTATGCATGTAGATTCAAACACTGAGTTATAACTTTAGTTTACAAGAAGTTACAAATGTAGTTTCTCACATAGTGTTGTATCGTTATTTTTCTAGAATTACACGTGTAGATTCTCAGACAGTGTTGCTTCCCTAGTTTTCAAGTAGTTACACATGTAGTTTCTCACACAATATTTTATCATTAGTTTTCAAGTAGTTACAAGTGCAGTTTCTAACACAAGGTTATATCATTAGTTTTCAAGTAGTTAAACTTGAAGTTTCTCACACAGTGTTGTATCATTAGTGTTCAAGAAGTTACACATGCAGTTTCTCAGACAGTATTATATCATTAGCTTTCAAGAAGTTACACGTGTAGAATCTCAGGCAGTGATATATCGTTAATTTGCAACAAGTTACACGTGTAGATTCTCAGACAGTGTTGCATCCTTATTTTTCAAGTAGTTACACATGTAGTTTCTCATACAGTGTTTTATCATTAGTTTTCAAGTAGTTATCAGTGCAGTTTCTAACACAGGGTTTTATCATTAGTTTTCAAGTAGTTAAACTTGAAGTTTCTCACACAGTGTTTTATCATTAGTGTTCAAGAAGTTGCACATGTAGTTTCTCACACAGTGCTGTATGATTAGTTTTCAAGAAGTTACACGTGAATATTCTCAGACAGTGTTATACCGTTAATTTTCATCAAGTTACACGTGTAGATTCCCAGAGAGTTTTGTTTCAATATTTTTCAAGAAGTTACACTTATGGATTGTGAGAAAGTGTTGTGTCGTTAATTTTCAACAAGCTATACATGTAGATTCCCAGACAGTTTTGTTTCATTAGTTTTCAAGAAGTTACACTTATGGATTGTCAGTGTTGTATCGTTTTTTTGAAGAATTTATACGTGTCGATTCTAAAGACAGTGTTGTATCCTTAGTGTTCAAGAAGTTATGCTTATAGATCATCACACAGTGTTGTCTCATTAATTTTCAATAACTTACATGTGTAGATTCTCACACAGTGTATCGTTTTTTTAATGAAGTTGCAAATATAGATAATCAGATTTGTATCCTTAATTTTCAATAAGATACACATGTAGATTCTCAGAAAGTGTTGTATCGTTAATTTTCCAGTAGTTACTCATGTAGTTTCTCAGACAGTGTTGTATTGTTAGTTTTCCAGTAGTTATACATTTAGTTTCTCACACAGTATTGTATCGTTAGTTTTCAAGTAGTTACACGTGTAGATTGTCAGACTTTGCTGTATCGTTAGTTTTCCAGAAGTTACTAATGTAGTTTCTCAACCAGAGTTATTTTTACTTTTCAAGAAGTTATGCATTCAGTTTAGAACTCAGTGTTGTATCGTTTAATTTCAAGAATTGACGCTTATAGTTTCTCACACAGTGTTTTGTCAATAGTTTTCAATATGTTACACATGTAGATTCTCAAACAGTGTTGCATCGTTAATTTTCAATTAGTTACACGTGTAGATTCTCAGACAGTGTTGTATTGTTGGTTTTCAAGAAATCACGCTTTTAGATCTCAGACAGTGTTGAGTCGTTAGGTTTCATGTAAGTTACACATGTAGTTTCTTACACAGTGTTGTATCGTTACCTTTTAATAAGTTATGTTTACACATGTAGATTCTCAGACAGTGTTGTTTTGTTTTTTTTCAATAAGATACACGTGTAGATTCTTAGTGTTGTATTGTTTGTTGTCAAGTACTTACACCTGTAGATTCTCAAGACAGTGTTGTATCCTTAGTATTCAAGATTTAAGCTTACAGATTCTCACACAGTTTTGTTTCGTTAGTTTTCAAGTAGTTAGACATGTAGTTTCCCAAACAGTGTTGTATCGTTAATTTTCTAGTAGTTACACTTGTAGTTTCTGACACAGTGTTTTATCATTAATTTTCAATAAGTTACACGTGTTTATTCTTAGACAGTGTTTTATAATTAATTTTCAATAAGTTACATGTTGCTATTCTCACACTGTGTTGCATTGTTAGTTTTCAAGAATGTACATATATAAATACACACTCTGTGTTGTATCGTTAGTTTTCAAGAAGTTACACATGTGGATTCTCAAGACAGTGTTGTATTATTAGTTTTCAAGAAGTTATGCTTATAGATTCTCACACAGTGTTATATCATCATGTATCAATACGTTCCATGTGTACATTTTCACAAGGTGTTGTATCTTTAATTTTCAATAAGTTACACGGGTAAGTTTTCAGACAGTGCTGTATCGTTAGTTTTCAAGTAGTTACACATGTTGTATTGTTAGTTGTCCAGTAGATACACATGTAGTTTCTCACACAGTGTTGTATCTTTACTTTTTAATAAGTTATACGTGTAGATTCTCAGACAGTTTTGTATCGTTGGTTTTCAAGAAGTTACACCTACAGATCTCAGACAGTGTTGTATCGTTAGTTTTCAAGAAGTTAAACATAGAGATTCTTACACAGTGTTGTATCTTTTTTACAAGAAGTTACAAATATAGATACTCACTCAGGGTTGTATCATTAATTTTCAATAAGATACACGTGTAGATCCTCAGACAGTGTTGTATCGTTAATTTTCAAGTAGTTACAAATGTAGTTTCTCACACAGTGTTGTATCATTAGGTTTCAATACATTATATGTTTAGATTCTAACAAATTTTTGTACATTTAATTTTCAATAAGATACACGTGTAGAGTCTCAGATAGTGTTGTATCGTTATTATTCATGTAGTTACACATGTGTTGTATAGTTATTTGTCCAGTAGTTACACATGTAGTTTCTCACACAGTGTTGTATCCTAAGTTTTCGATAAGTTACACATGTAGATTCTCAGACAGTTTTGTATCATTAGTTTCCCAAAAGTTACTAATGTAGTTTCTCACATAGAGTTATGTTTTAGTTTTCATCAAGTTATGCATTCAGTTTAGTACTCAGGGTTGTATCATTTCATTTCAAGAAGTTACACTTATAGTTTCTCACACAGTGTTGTGTCAATAATTTTAAATATGTTACACATGTAGATTCTCAGAAAGTGTTGTTTTGTTAATTTTCAATTAGTTTCACGTGTAGATTCTCAAACAGTTTTGTATGGATAATTTTCAATTAGTTACAGGTGTAGATTCTCAGACAGTGTTGTATCATTGGTTATAGATCTCAGATGGTGTTTTATCATTAGTTTTCAATATGTTACACATGTAGATTCTCAGGGTGGTTTTGTTAATTCTCAATTAGTTCCACGTGTAGATTCTCAAACAGTGTTGTATAATTTATTTTCAATAAAATACATGTTTAGATTCTTAGACAGTTTTGTATTGTTAGTTGTCAAGTAATTTTGCCTGTAGATTCTCAAGACAATATTGTATCCTTAGTATTCAAGATTTAGGCTTATAGATTCTCACACAGTGTAGGACCATTATTTTCAATATGTTACACGTGTAGCTTCTCTCACAGTGTTGTATCATTTGTTTTCAAGTAATTACACATGTAATTTTTCACACAGTGTTGTATCATTAGTTTTCAAGAAGTTACATATGTAGACTTTCAGACAGTATTGTGTCCTTTATTTTCACGATGTTACTCATATAGATTCAAACACAATGTTGTATCATTACTGTTAATTAAGATATAGGTGTAGATTCTCAGACTGTGTTGTACCATTAGTTTTCAAGTAGCTAGACATATAGTTTCTCAAAAAGTGTTGTACCATTAGTTTTCTAGCACTTACATTTTTGGTTTCCAACACAATGTTGCATGGTTAGATTTAAATAAGTTACACATGTAGATTCTCAGAATGTGATGTATTGTTAATTTTCAAAAAGTTACACGTGGAGATCCTCACATTGTGTTGTATCCTTAGTTTTCCAGAATGTATGTATATAGATACTCACTCAGTATTGTATCATTAGTTTTCAAGAAGTTACATGTGTGGATTCTCAAGTCAGTGTTGTATCATTAGTTTTCAAGAAGTTACTCTTATAGATTCTCACACAGTGTTGTATCATTAGGTTTCAGTACGTTACATGTCTAGATCCTCACAAGGGGTTGTATCTTTAATTTTCAATAAGTTACACGTGTAGATTCTCAAAAAGTGCTGTATCATTAGTTTGCAAGTAGTTACACATATAGTTACTCACACACTGTTGAATTGTTAGTTGTCCAGTAGATACACATATAGTTTCTCACACAGTGTTGTATCATTACTTTTTAATAAGTTACACGTGTAGATTCTCAGTGTTGTGTCCTTTATTTTCAAAAATTACACATATAGATTCAAACACAGTGTTGTATCGTTACTTTTCAATAAGATACGTCTGTAGATTCACAGACAATTTTGTATCGTTAGTTTTCAAGAAGTTACACATATAGATGCTCACACAGTGTTGTATCGTTGATTTTCAATAAGTTACACGTGTCGTTTCTCAGAGAGTGTTGTATTGTTAGTTTTCCAGAAGTTACTAATGTAGTTTCTCACACAGAGTTATTTCGTTAGTTTTCAAGAAGTTACTAATTCAGTTTAGAACTCAGAGTTGGATCGTTAGATTCCAAGAAGCTAGGTAGATATTCTCACACAGTGCTGTATCGTTAGTTTACAAGAAGTTACACACATACATACTCACACAGATTTGTATAGTTTGATTTTAAGAAGTTGCACATGTAGATTCTCTCACAGTGTTGTTTCGTTTCTTTTTCAAAAAGTGTTGTGTCATTAATTTTTACAAGTTACACATTGAGATTCTCACAATGTGTTGTATCGTTAGTTTCCAATTACTTACGTATATAGACTCTCACTCAGAGTTTTATTGTTAGTTTTAAAGAAGTTACTCATGTGGATTCTCACACAATGTTGTGTCCTTTATTTTCAAGAAGTTACAGAAATAGATTCAAACACAGGGTTGTATCATTACTTCTCAATAAGATACAGATGTCGTTTCTCACACTGTTGTATCATTAGTTTCAAAAAGTTACACGTGTAGATTCTAGGGCACTGTTGTATAGGCACTTTTCAAGAACTTACATATATAGAATCTCACTCAGTGTTCTATGGTTAGTTTTCAAGAAATTACACTTGGAGATTCTCAAACAGTGTTTTATCATTAGTTTTCAATATGTTACATGTGTAGATTCGCACACAGTGTGGTATCGTTATTTTTCAAGAAGTTAAACATGTAGATTTACACACAGTGTTGTATTGTCAGTTTTCAAGGTGTTACACATGTAGTTTCTCAAACAGTGTTCTGTCGATAATTTTTATGTTACACGTGGAGATATTCACAATGTGTTGTATCGTTAGTTTTCAAGAACTTATGTATATAGATTCTCACTCAGTGTTTTATCGGTAGTTTTCAAGAAGTTAAATGTGTGGATTCCCCACACATTGTGTATCATTAGGATTCAAAACTTTACACTTATGGATTCTCACCCAGTGTTGTATCATTAGTTTTCAGTAAGTTAAACATGTGGTTTCTCACACAGTGTTGTATCATTAGTTTTAGAGAAGTTACACATGTAGATTCTCAGACAGTGTTGAGTTCATTATTTTCAAGTAGTTACCCATATTGATTCAAACACAGGGCTGTATCGTGACTTTTCAATAAGATACACGAGTAGTTTCTCACACAGTGTTGTATCGTTAATTTTCAATAAGTTACAGGTGTAGATTCTCAGAAAGTTTTGTCTCGTTAAATTTCGTTTTGTTACACGTGTAGATTCTCACACATTGTTGTATCATTAATTTTCAATAAGTTACAAGTGTAGATTCTCACATAGTTTTTTATCGTTATTTGTCAAGAAGTTACATGTGTAGATTTTCAGACAGTGTTGAGTACATTATTATCAAGAAGTTACACATATGTATTCAAACACAGTGTTGTATCGTATCTTTTCAATAAGATATACGTGTAGTTTTTCACCCAGTGTTGTAATGTTAATTTTCAATAAGGTACACATTTAGATTCTCAGACAGTGTTGAGCCTTTATTTAGAAGAAGTTACTCATATAGTTTCAAACACATGGTTGTGTCGTTACTTCTCAATACGATACACATGTAGAATCTCACTCTGTGTTGTCTGTGTTGTATTGTTAGTTTTCAATGAGTTACTTGTGTAGAATCTCAGACAGTGTTGTATCATTACTTTTCCAGAAGTTACTAATATAATTTCTCACACAGAGTTATTTCATTACTTTTCAAGAAGTTATGCATTCTGTTTAGAACCCAGACGTGTATTGTTAGATTACAAGAAGTTATCACTGTGTTACCTCACTCAGGATGGTTTCTTCTAGTGTCATCCATTTGCATGCAAATCACAGGATTCCATTGTTTTTTTCTGCTGAATAGTACTCCATTGTGTAAATGTACCACATTTTCTCTATCCCCTCTTTGGTTGAGGGACATCTAGGTTGCTTACAAGTTCTGGCTATTACAAATAATGTTGCTATGAACATAGTGGAGCAGACATCCTTGTTGTATGAATGGGCATCTTTTGGATATATGCCTAAGAGTGGAGTTGCTGGGTCTTGTGATAGGTTTATTCCCATTTTTCTGAGGAATCTACATACTGAATTCCAAAGTGGCTGAACAAGGTGGCACTCACACAAGCAATGGAGGAGTGTTCCCCTTTCACCATATCCTCTCCAGCATAAATTGTCATTGGTGTTTTTGAATTTAGCCATTCTGACTGGAGTGAGATGGTATCTCAGTCACAAAAAGAGAAACATGGCATGTACTCTTGCATATATGGATTTTAGACATAGATCTGGGGAGTGCCCCACTACAATCCCATGGCCAGAGTGTATGGGAAACAGAAACTTCATTCATTGGTTGATAGAAGAAGAGGCAGACTCCCACGGTTAAATACTGAGCTGAACTCAAGAAAGCCAGTATCAGAGAGGGAGGACTGATGACCTAAGGGATTAAGACTGGGCTGATTTACCCCCAGAACTAGCTGACCTCACAAAGGTTAACTCTTGAATCCCCAGGATGATGCCTGGGAATCCAGCATGGGACTGGTCAAGACCCCCTGAATGTGGGTGTCAGTGAGGAGGCCTAGGTAATCTATTGAGCCTTGGGCAGTAGATCAGTACTCATCTCGAGTATACTCACAGACTTCAGACTCCAATCCAACAATGTGAGGTGCACTCTCACCCTGAAGTCTTGGGGGAGAGTCTAGGCCTTGCTTTGTATGTATTGGCAGACTATGGACACAACAATGGAGTGCCTCACCCTCCCTAGGGAAATGAGGGGATAATGGGGGTTTTCTCACGCAGTGTTGTCTCATTAGTTTTCAAGTACTTACACAATTAGTTTGTAACACAGTATTGTAACATTAGTTTTCAATAAGTTGCACATGTAGATTTTAAGACAGTGTTGTATTGTTAGTTTTCAAGGAATTACCCGTGTAATACAGTTTTGTATCCTTAGCATTAAAGAAGTTACGCTTATAGATAGTCACAAGGTGTTGTACCATTAATTTTCAATACACTGCACGTGTAGATTCTCACATAGTATTGTATCTATAATTTTCAATAAGTTACACATGTAGATTCTCAAACAGTGTTGTGTCCTTTATTTTCAAGAAGTTATGCATGTAGATTCAACCACAGTGTTGTAGCGTTTCTTTACAATAATATACACTTGTAGATTCTCAGACAGTGTTGTATAATTAATTTTCAATAAGGTACAAGTGTAGATGCACACCCAGTGTTGTATTGTTAATTTTCATTAAGTTACATGTGTAGATTCTCAGACAGTGTTGTATCGTTAGTTTGCCAATAGTTACTAATGTATTCTTACAGAGTTATTTCGTTTGTCTTCAAGAAGTTATGCATTCAGTTTAGAACCCAGAGTTGTATTGTTAGATTTCAAGAACTTGCTTAGATAGATTCTCACATTGTGTTGTATCGCTAGTTTTCAAAAACGTACATATATAGATTCTCACACACTGTTGCATTTTTAGTTTTGAAGAAGTTATGATTCAGTTTAGAACTAGGTGTTGTATCATTAGTTTTCAATATGTTATGCTTATAGATGCAAAACACAGTGTTGTATCATTAGTTTTCAAGAAGTTACACGTGTAGATTCTCAGACAGTGTTGTAATGTTAGGTTTCAAGTAGATACACATGTAGTTTCTCACACAGTGTTATCTCGTTAGTTTTCAATAATGC
>NW_024431372.1:0-17203 GCF_017639785.1 Mesocricetus auratus
ACTGCAAAATGGTGGCAACCTACACCATTTTTTTAGCTCTATGCTTGTATTAAAACTTAGATTATGTCAGAAAACACAAATAGAACTTTTTAATCAAACAAACATTCATAATTTTTGAGAGATAGACAAATTTTTAAACAGAATTTACAATATGATCAAAAATTCTAACATCAATTTTTAAAATTTAGCATTTGTAGAAATGAAACACCATATTAAACAGTTTACATTTTCCCTTTTCTCTTGTGGTTATGATAACTTTAAGGCCATTCCATTTCTGAGGAAAGACCAGATCTGGCCAATTGGCTTACCTGCTCCAGCCCTGTGTGCTCGGGCAGGGAGCTCTGGTGGAGGGAAAAGCTGGCAGATGGCTCCTTTGGCAGCATGCCATGTGCGTGGGGCAGAGAGAGAGAGAGAGAGAGAGAGAGAGAGAGAGAGAGAGAGAGAGAGAGAGAGAGAGAGAGAGAGAGAGCCCCATCCTCACATCCTGTACACCTCACAGACAGGCAGGTGAGGATGGAGCAGGCTAAGCTGCGGTGGCTTCAGCAGCAGTTGGAGATCAGAGCAGCTGCATCACTGCATGCTCAGGGTCAGGAGACCCTGCTGCAGCATGCTCTAACCCCTGGCACATGGTGGGAGGGACTTTTGCCTAGCATTCCATATGTTCAGGGCAGCAAGAAAAGACCCCTGACCTGAACCATGTGGGTAGACAGGCAAGGACAGAGATAGAGGGATAAGATGGCACAGTGACTAGCTAGGCTTGGCCAAAGTCAGCAGCCACAGGACCAGATTATCAGAAAAGCACCCCGCTGCAGTCCAGAGGGCAGCTCTTCCATCAGAACTCCTGGGTGTCAGAGTTAGGACAAACAAAGACTTAACAACCACATAGCACATTACAGAGACTAGACAGATTAGGGCCCTTTTCAGAATTTACAGAATCTTGCAAGAACTTTCAAACAGATGGCCAGCCAAATGGGGCAATTTGGTCCTCTGACCATGTCACCATTTTACAGACTGGGCAACTCAATCCCATGATTAACTCCCTTACAGACTGCAGAGCCTGGCTGCCATCCAGACCTTTGCCCAGAACCAGGCATTGGGACATCCCCCTTAATCCTCTTTTCACAGATCTTGCTAGTGTACCCAAAAAACACAAAATCACACAAAAACTGACACAAAACATAGTTGCTCAGGACCTGCCAAGCCTGCAGGCTGAGGATGGCAGCAAGTCAGATAACAAGCCTGCTCGAGATAAGAAGCATGACCATTATAACAAGCCTGCTCAGTGGGTTGCTTGGGAAGCCCAATTCTAATCCAATGGTTCCTCCAACATACCAAACTACATAGTGCAGATTTCACAGAAACCAGAGCTTAAACAACCAGAAACAAAGACCAAAGTTTCAACAGCCAGAGGCAGAAAGCAGAACTTGAAAGACTTGCCTTGGCAAAACAGAAAATTACCTGACATGGCACCCCCATGACTCAGCGAAAGGGGTGTTGTGGTGGATTTCGGGGATCCCAGATGAGCCCCCAAATATTGTGGCCAAATTCTGAACCCCAAAATCACCAAGAGGCACATTTCCATGCAAAATCAAAGAGTCTTTTATTGTAGATGTTTAATGAGCTAACACCTTTAGTTCAGGCCCTTCACCCTGCCACCATGGCGAATGGCTGGAGAAAGACCCCAAGCAAACTCGAGGCAGGGATCTTAAAGGGCAGCATAAGGGGAGTGTCTGGGGTATGAAACAGTCTCAGGATTGGTCGGCTTCCAGGCTTGGATGACCTTCCCTGTGTTGATTGTTCAACTGGTTGTTATGGCCCATAGGTCCTCCCAGGGCAGCTGCTATGTTTTGCACATCACTGTTGTGCACTGTCTGTAAAGTAACCCAGAGCCATAAAACACAGCCCTACCAGCTAACTTCTGATTGGTTCCTTGTCATGAGGAGGGCATCTGACCTTAGTGACCAGGACGGGAACGGCAAGGTCATGCAAGCACATGTTAGCCTATAATGGCTGCTAAAATGGGGGACTGGTCACTACAGATCTATGGAGTTGTATATTTCCTGCATTAAGGGGCTCCCAAGACACGATGAGTCCTCTCCCCTCAGAATGTCCTATGGCACAACCCCCCATCTTTTAACATCCTTTTTTAAGGAGCTTCCTCTAAAATGACAGGGTTTAATCTCAGTAGACGATGATACACAACACCCACTCCTAGGCATGAACCCTAAGGACTTTTCCTTTCATCAGTGAGTACTTGTCCATTGTGTTCACTGTTGCTCTAGTCATGATATCTAGAAAATGGAATCAAACTAAAAGTCCATCAGCTGATACATTGGTAACTGAAAATGAGATGTACCTACAAAGGTATACTACTCAGCTACAAAAAAATGAAAGTGTGACATGTGCCTGTAAATGTGGGCAACTAGAAATTATGAGTGATGTCACCTGGCAACAAAAGACGAACACTGCATGTTCTCCTCCATACCCAGTTCCCAGCTTCATGCTTTATCTGTTGTGTGTTCAACTAACTACTCACAGAATCCAGGAAATCTAGGTATTGTTCAGAGGCAGGAAGTGAGGGTGGATAGCAGAATACAGGTGATATGGGCTTAAGCAGTGAGAATGCTGGGATCAGAATCCTTCTAGCTGGTAATGGAGTGATGGGGGAAGAGATTTCACTAGCACAATGAAAGTTTGACTCAGATACAGTGTTCAGAGTGAAGCCACTTGGAACTTCATGTTTTGCAGACAAGTAAAGCATATAGTAAATTGGGACAGTAGAACATATGTGACGTGAGAGAATGGGGCCATGGATAACAGGATCTAAATGTTTAACTGAGGACAGAGGCGGGGGCAGAAAGAAATGAGGAAGAGTGGATAGGCTAACCAACTCTAAGCATGCATGAAAAACCCTTGTGATGTCCTACTAAGTTGATTTCAAATATGATTAAGCAAATAATTTATTGACTGTATATGTAGCTCAGTGTTTAAGAGAATTTGTTGCTTTAGCCCAGTGGTTCTCAACTTGTAGGTCTAGACTCCTTTGGGGATTAAAGGATCCTGTAGCAGGGATCACCTAAGACTATGCTGCATATCTAGTACTTGCATTAAGATTCATAACAATAGGAAAATTACAGCTATGAAGTAGCAGTGAAAATAATTTCATGGTTGGGGATCATCACAACCACATAAAGAGAAACTGTATTTAAGGTTCACAGCAATAGGAAGGTTGGGAACCATCATCAGTAGAGGATCAAAAGTTATTTCTGGGCACCCACATGGTTGCTCACAACTATTGGTTACTCCAGAATCTGGTGGCTGTCAGCCTTCATACTGTTGCAAGTCTTTAATGCAGTTCCTCCTGTTGTGATTACTCCAACCCTAAAATTGTGGTAGTTTCTACTAATTCTGCTACTGTTGTGAATAGTAATGTCAATATTTTTGGCGATAGAGGGTTGCGATCCACTGGTTCAGAACCGCCTCTCCAGATCCACAGGATTCATCACCCTCTCCTGGCCACTACAGGCACTGCACATAATTAATGCATAAAGGTGCAAACAAACAATAAAATGAAATTTTTTTAAAGTGGGAGGAGTTTAATCAGGTTTCACTATGTCGTGCTTGCATCAGCTATTGAGAGTAGGTTGGCTTTAAATTTACAGATATTATGACTGCCTCCACCTTCCAAATTAAGGGATTGTAAGTATAAACTACCATGTATAATGGAAAATAAATTTAAAAATTGAACGGGTTTGAGCAGATCCAAGGAGACCAGGGGACCAGCTGTTCCAGTGGGACCAGGTAAAATAGGCCCTGCATCCGGGCCTACATTCCAGTGCCTGGGGACTGCCTGGGAACTGCACAGAGCTTTCAGTCCTGGCGGGAGCCAAGCACCTCAGATTCCAGGTCTTCTCTTCCACCAACGAGACCAGGAAACTAGCAGACCCAGCAAAGGGACCAGGGGACCAGGTTGGAGGCTAAGCATCCCAGATTCCTGGTCTTCTTCTCTACCCACGTGACCAGAATGAGGACAAGGAGTAGAAGAACTACCACATTATTGGACTTGCTAGCACCCACCAAAAGGGAACTCTGGTCCCCTAACCACCAGACCAGTAAGGGGCTCTTTCTGAATCCACTAGAAGAAGAGATGGGAAAGAGACAATACAAAAACACACTCAGCAACAGAAAAACAAATATGACACCGCCAGATTCTAGAGACTCCACACCAGCAAGACTCCAAAATTACAATGCAAATGAAGCAGAAGAGAATGACCTTAAAACCACCTTCATGAAAATGATAGAGGCCCTAAAAGAGGATATAGGAAAATCCCTCAAAGAAATGGATGAAAAAACAAACCAAAAAATGCAAGAAATGGAAGAAAAAACAAACCAAAAAAGGCAGGAAATGGAAAGAAAAAAAAGCAAAAAATGCAAGTAATGGAAGAAAAATCTTTGTGATACAGATGTCAGCAACCACTTTCTGAAAGGGAGTCGGACAGCACAGAGAACAACCGAGCAACTGACAAAGGGATTGCATGAATAAAAGCTGCAAAAAGCTGGGTGGTGTTGGTGGTGCACGCATATAATCCCAGCTCCTGTGAGGCAGAGGCAAGCAGATCTCTGTGAGTTTGAGGCCAACCTGGTTTACAGAGTGAGTTCCAGGACAGTCAGGACTAAGCAGAGAAACCCTGTTTTGAAAAACAAAGCAACAACAACAACAAAAAACCAAAAACAAACAAAAAGTTTCAAAGAGCTTAGGAGAGGATCAGAAGAACAAATGGTAGTTAAAAGAATGGGGCAAAATATAAGCAGCTCTTGCTCAGAAAATCATTTAATGCAAAGAATTGATAAATACAAATAGCTGAGTCCAAACCATCTAATACATAAATGTATAATCAGAGCCAGGTGTTGTGGCACCTGAGAGGCATAGGTACGGTGACCACTGTGAGCTCAAGGTCAGCGTGGTCTACATAGTGATTTCCAGGACAGCCAGCATTAAATAATGAGAGCCTCTCTTGAAAAACTGACAAAAAATCGAGTAATAAAAAGCCAAGTACATAGTTCTCAAAAGAAAAGGCACAACAAACCAATACATAGACCTGATTATATTTTTTGTTTTAAAATGATAATTATTTGTATTTCTTTTTGCATATGAGGGATCAGCAGGTACGGATATGCACCACCTTAGTATCTGATACCCACAGAGGCCAGAAGAGGGCCTTTCATCCCCTACAAGAAGAATTGCAGACAGCTGTGGAGTATCATTCTTGTGCTGGGTAGAAACCCAGGTCCTTGGCAAGAGCAGTAAGTACTCTTATCCACTGAGCCATCTCTGAGGGCACCAAAAAATATTTTCAAATGGATTCACCATCCTTGGCCATGAGGAAATCACAAATCCTAAACAAACTTATACTCCTCACCCAGTCAGAATTGCTAATATTAAGATAACCTATGGAAGAGCCAGGTGTGGTGGGAAGACTTTAACCACACCACTCCAGAAACAGGTGAATCTATGCCAGCCTGGTCTACACAGTGAGGCCCAGGACAGTTCCAACTACACAGTGAGACCCTATGCAAAGAAAACTACAAAGAAAAGAAAACAAATGGCAACAAATGCAGTTGAGGAAAAGGAAGAGTGGAATCTTCAGTTACTCCTCAAGGGCATGGGAGGCACTGAAAACATCCTAAATCATTTTGGAGGTGTCAAAACCCAAAGTCTGAACCACCATATTATATACCACACCAAACACTGAGTAATATACACACCTCTCAAACACCCACTGGAGAAGACACACATACAGGGCTATTGCTACGCTGTTCACAAGAGATAAGAAATGAAACCAGGCTAGATGCCCAGCAACAGATGAATGGGTCAAGAAAACACAGTGAATTTACATGATGGAATTTCACTTTGCCCCAAAGAAAACTGTATGCATGATATTCACACTAGAATCAAAAGAAATGAAAATAATATTAATTGAAATAGTTCCTAAGAGGGAAGAAAAATTTTGGCATGCTTTACCCATGTAGTGATTTCATATTTTGTTTTCATACATTTCTGTACGGGTGCAGGTCTTGGGAATGACTCTAGACCAGCGGTTCTCAACCTTAGGCATTGATAGCGCATTTCATAGGGGTCAAATAGCTGATACGCTGCATATCAGATGTTTATGTTACAATGCATAACAGTAGCACACTTACAGTTATGAAGTTGCAACAAAATAATTTCATGGTTATGGTTGGGGAGTGTTAGGAATATGACGTGTGGGGGACCTTTGGGGTTCCATGGCAGGTGAGGGACAAACATGGCAGGCAGACAGAGCTTAAGTGAGACTCTTTATTTGAAAGGGAAGGGAGGGCCAGGGCGTTGGTGGCACACGCCTTTAATCCCAGCACTCAGGAGGCAGAGGCAGGCGGATCTCTGTGAGTTTGAGGCCAGCCTTGTCTACAGAGCGAGTTCCAGGACAACCTCCAAAACAATGCAGAGAAACCCTGTCTCAAAAAACCAAAAAAAAAAAAAAAGACATGGAAGGGAGGGGGAAGGACATAGAAAAGAGGTAAGAAGACACAGTGATAGGACAGAAGAGGAGAGGGAGACAGGAAATCCTATCCACCCCAGGGGAACAATGGGGAAATGAGGACAGAAGCAGGTGGAGTTTTTTTTTAAGGTTTATTGATTTATTATGTATATAGTGTTCAGTCTGCATTTATCCCAGCCGACCAAAAGAGGGCACCAGATCTGTCTATATATGGCTGTGAGCCACTGTTTGGTTGCTGGGAGTTGAACTCAGGTTCTCTGGAAGATCAGCCAGTGCTCTTGACTTCTGAGCCATCTCTGCAGCCCCCGAGGTTTTCTTTTAAAGGGTCCATTGCATCTGCATGAAGACTATGCAGTGATGTTGTGATGTAACAGCCATGGTATCCTGGGCTCACCTTGAGTACATTCTGCCTTGCGCACATTATGCCAGGTGACAGGAGGCAGGCCAGCATAATGCTGAGTCCTTACAGGGATCATCACAACATGGGGAGCTGTATTAACGGTTTGCATCATTAGAATTTGGTCACTGGGATTGTGACCATGCTGCAATGAGTATATGGGCAACACAAATTGGACTTGACGTATTTTTTTCTTCTTATGGGGAAGGCAGACCCAGGAGGAATGTGGTTGCAGTGCATTCCATGAAATTCCCAGGTATTTAAGTGATATATTATGTTGAGACAAAATAAATCAGGAAAAGAAAAACGAACTTTAGAGGGGAAAAAAAGCTCTTGATAGTGCTACTAATTAAGGCAAAATAAGGTTTATTGTGAAGAAGGGCCTAGAAACCATGAAGCTGATGTGTCCTTGAGGTGAGAGATCATCACCAATGAAGAGTGCAGTGAAGGGACCAGCCCCTGCCTTAGCAGCCATGACTGGCTGCAGAAAAGACATGAACACCTCTGACTCAGCACATGTCTGACCTTGCTAGGCTTGCCCTAGTCTCTAGGAAGTCGTACACCCTTCTCCTGTCAAGGAACCAAGCAGAAGTTAGCTGGCAGGACTCTTGATGTGCTTTAAGACTCTGAGTGTGCATCATGGTAAAAGTGGCATAACAGTGACATGAAGATCATAGCAACCACACTAGGAGGAGCTATAGGCCATAACAACCAGTTGACCAGTCAACACAGGACAGGTCACCTGTGCCTGAATGTGAAAATCCTGAGACTGCTGCTACCCCTAGACACTCTCTTTATGCTGACCAAATTAATGCAGTTAGCTCAGTAAACAACAATAAAAGACTCTTTGCTTTTGCATTGGAATGTGTCTCTTGTTGATTTTGGGGTTCAGAATTTGGGCACAACAGGCAGCACTGTGCTTTTCCTGTGTCATCTATAAGACAGGTTTGTTGACAACATCAGCATCTCACAGATCAGGAAAAGAAGCGCTTCTATACTGTCAGAGGGCAGGGACGTGCTGTGTGTTCTTAGGATAAACACAGAAATCATCTGCAGTAAGAACATCACAGTCTCAACTCCAAATAGGCTGCATCATTGAAAAGAAGAAAAACAAAAATCAAAGCTACCAAAAGATCAGCCATGGTTGCCGCTAGCAATAAAGAGGAGAATTGGCCATAATTATGGTAGGAGACATAAAAAGTGTATTAAAAAATTAAAACCTCTTTAAAAGAAAATAAAAGAACATTAACAAATGATAAATCATTCCATTCACTAGAAAGTTTTTTTTATTTTAACAATTTTATTGATTCTTGCTAATTTCACATCACCCATCACAATCCCATTCATTTTCCAGTCCCTCCATATTCACCCTTCACTCTTCTAGCATCCCTTCCAAAGAAAATTAAAATAAATAATAAAGAATGCCACAAAACAACAACAAATGAAAAACCAACACCAAAACAAAGAAACAAAACAATTCCCTGCCCTGTCTTTCCACCTTTCCATTACCTCTTCATTCGTCTTAGCGTCATTGGGAACTGTGGTGTGTCACAGAGCAGACCCTTTCATCCAAACAGCTTTACTTACAAGTGTTTGCTGTGCAATAAATTGTTATTCAGGTTCAAAGACTCTGGCTTCTGATACACCATCAACACTGGACCATCACTTAAACTCCTCCCCTCTCAGACATCCTGCTCTTGCTTGGCCTTGTGAATCCATCAGCTATGATTTGGTGGGACTGGTCCCTTCAGCCATTCCAGTGGGTCGTAGGTAGGCTAGATGTTTGCGTGGGCCAACTCAAAGCCCTGGATGTTTGCCTAGGTGACTGCTGAGTTAGTCAATCCTGGCCTCTGAGACCACTCCCCACCCCCCCACAGTTGTTGGGCAGAGCCTGCTATCCCATACCCATGGTGAGGAGTAGGTTCAGATTCTCAAGCATAGGGGCCAACCCAAGGACAGGCTCTGTGTCTAGCAGTAGATGGACAACATACGGCATTTTGTCACACTATCCTTTTTCACGGACTTCTTTTTTGAAACTGTTCTTTTGTGTATATATTGTTGTTTTCAGATTTGTATTTTTATAGAATTTCTGTGTGTACATTCACTAGAAATTAAGTGACCAAGATGAACACAGCCCATGAAGGAGTTGCAAACACATCATTAGCAATGCAGAAAACCCACCTGACAGCAGAAGATCCACAATGTCTCCAGCTTGGTTCTGTCTCAGAAGTAGAGGAGGCCTTAAATTAGTAAAAAATAAGTGGATAGAAAGTATCTTTTCTGACCAAACTAGAATGTAGACATTAACCATAACAAAAATAGATCCCTAATAAAAGGCTTGTGAGTAAAAAGTTTCTACACCTGGAAAAGCCTCTCCATTGATGTAGCAACTCAAATCAGAGGAAATCAAACCGAATTTGAAAAATCCCAGGTTTAATGGATACGAGGCTCCCAGGTGGCCTTCCAGTCCCCCAGAGAGGATAAGGGAAAGGAAACCTGAGAAACCAAGAGTCTGATTTCTGGGGGAAGGACAGTTTAAATACCCTGTGGGAGTGGTCTTGGGCATTTCTGGGGCCGGGGTCATCATTGGTGGGCCTTCTGAGATGCAGCAGGGTTTGTAGACAAAGAGGGGAGGGGGCTTGGGTGGAACTTCCACCATAAATTTCCAGACACTTTGGGTATATGGATGCCAGGGGCTGAGGTGAAGTTTCCAACATTACAGTGAGCACCATTTTCCTTCAAACACAGGAAGACAATGAAGAAGGAGATTTGTGCCTTGTAAAGAGTCTAAGCAGTTCCTGTCAAAATCTTCCTAGCATTATTGTAGAAAGGTAAAGTATCTTAAAATGATGGAAATATGTGAGAACAACATATTTCCAAACATTTTAAGGACAGGATCATACCCAAAGGTGATTTCAAAATATATTAAAATGGCAGCAATGGAAACCATTGAGTGCTATCATGAAGTCAGATAACAGGAGACATCAATGGGATAGAATGTAAGTGGAGTTTAATACTCTACAGAAATACTAAGCACTTCTTTTCAAAATCCTGCTGGTGTTATTTTGGGAAATGGAGAATGTAACCTGAGGAACCTGCCTGACTCCATTTTAAGGGCAGGATTCATTATGCTGTATTTTTTCAAGCAACACAAATGAACATTTCCCTGTGGCACTAATGACACGGGAGTGTTGGCATTGTGTTTCTCAAAGTTTCCTGTAATTCCAAATACCTACAAGCGATTAAAAGTTTCTGGCTGCTGCCAAGGATCTCTGCAGAGCCATAAACATGTGACGAGGCATTAGTGTTTCCTATGTCTCTGGGGCAGAGAATGTGCCCCTTGTCAACAGCACCGAATGTGTGGGTCTGAGGCTTTGAGGACTCACATTAGAGAGCACTGTTATGAATTAGGTACATTGTCCCTTTGGGCTGTGTACATTTGTGAGAAAGTTTCTGTCCTGCAGGCTTTCTCCTCCCATTTGTCACAGTTCCATAAATTATATCATTAACAAGGCTATGATTAGAGATATGGAATGTCAAGTGAGCAGCAGAATTAGGAACTTTGTGCCCAGGAGCATTAATCAAATCTTTTAGAGAATGTTTATGTACAGTTATACAAACTATTTGTAAAGTGTTTGAGAGAAGTAATTCTAAATTGGGAAAAACACTGGCAACACAGATTCTCTTAATGATTTAATACTTCATCAGAGACTTCATCAAAGGCAGTTTGCCATGGAAAGTAAAGGTGATAAATCATTATACACTTTTTTTGGTTTTTATTTATTTATTATGTATGCAGTATTCTGTTCTGCATGTATTCCTACAGGCCAGAAGAGGGCACAAGACTGCATTACAGATGATTGTGAGCTACCAAGTAATTGTTGAGAAATAAAGTGCAAATTGATATGTAGGAAGCTATAAGTATAAATATAGTAATATGTTATATATACATGTATGTAGACAAATATTTATGTACAGTTATTAATGGTCATATATGTAGGACTATATATCTATACATATTTGTGGAACATATCTTGAATAGAAAAGATTTTGTAACCCTAAGGCCTAGGGGAATTAAACATAGACATACAAAAATAGCCTATGCACCTAAATTTTGTAATCAATTATATCCTATAATTAAAGAATGTGGGATTGACTCTTATGATAAATGTTGTTTGAAGCTTGCCTTAGCAAGTTAACTATTCACCTAAGATGTCATCAAGTTAAAAATGTATTGGAGATCATTTGGGACTAAGTACTCATTTGCTAACATACTGTGGACTCAGCTTGCTTAAAATAAATGGACCTTGAAAGACAACAATGTAATCAATATCACTATTCTTTGGATTCCTGATGTATGGTGTTATGTACTTCTTCTTGGTGACTTATTCAGGTTCCTGACCCAGAAATATGTCTGTGTGTAGTGACAACACCAAAGTGGAAGCAATGTCCTTAATGCTACAGAACTTTGAAAATAACGTGTGTGGGTGTGTGTTTGTATACACAAGGTTTTAAATATATATGTGTGTGTATGTGTGTGTATACACAGCAATATATGTGTGTGTACACAGGATTATATATATATGTGTGTGTGTTTGTGTGTGTATACACAGGGTTATGTTTGTGTATACATAGGACTATGTGTGTGTGTATACACAGGATTATATATATCATATATCATATATGTTTGTGTATATATACACAGGACTATATGTGTGTGCCTGTTTATATCACATGATTGTGACTTTCTGTGCTTGTCTCAGTTAATGGAGTTATGATGAAGTTTGTGGGGGAACTTGGTGGATTCCATGTCAGGTGAGGTTGACTGAGGCTGGGGAAAAATATGTCAGGTTGGCAGAGCTTAGTGAGAAGATTTATTAGAAAGGGAAAGGGAGTAAGGAAAGAGAAAGGAGGTAAGGAGACAGACAGAGAGAGAGAGAGAGAGAGAGAGAGAGAGAGAGAGAGAGAGAGAGAGAGAGAGAGAGAGAACAGAAGAGGGAGACAGGAACAGCCCTGTCTGCCCCAGGGGAACAGCGGGAAAGGGAGCATAAGTAGGCAGGCATCTTTCTTTTTAGGGATCCTTTGCACCTGCGTACAGACTACACAACCATGGAACCCTGGGCTGGCCACGGTATTGCCTGAGTGCATTCTGCCAGGTGACAGGGGCAGGTCAGCATAGGGCCTGAGTCCTTACAAATGGGGCCACAAAACATCTTTTTTTCCTTATGTGAGACTCTTGTAATAGATTGGATATGACAACAGCCACTTGTTCCTTTTCAAGACCCAATTGGTTGTGCTGGTTAATAAACAAAGAGGACAGCCATTATTCAAGAGATCAGAATCTTTGAAACACATCAGAATCACCCTTGTGTAAATACAGCAAGGGTCAGTTTCTTTTGTTTTACTTTATATGACACTACCCACAAGGGAACTTTATACAACATATGACATAGAAAAGCTGAGCAACATTGTTGTATATCTACTGAAGAATCATCAAGTATCTACTGGAAATACCAGTTAGATTAAGGAAATGAATAAAAGGTAAGACTAAAATGTATTCAAAGACAATCCTCCCTGTTCCCCCAGAAGAAATTATGTAAGTATGTGTCTTAAAATTATTTACAGGGGGCAATGTTTGTGTTTGATCCATAGAAATTACCTCATTTCTAAATTTCACTGAAAAATACTGTTACTGTGAGAGACAAAGTTACATTGTAAGTTTTAATTACTATGTCTAAGAGATCCATGACACAAAAATGCCCTTGATTAGCAAGTCCCTTTCCGAAGGATAGACAGTTCTTGAAATGCTGGAGTCTATTATTTATGGGAGATAACAAGTGACAGGTTTTTTCTCCACAAGCAGAAAAACTCTGAAACGTTCTCACTGTGTATGTCCTCTTGCCCATTTACCCTGTGATATAGAAAGCTGCTAGCTTTGTGTGGGACCTGGAACAGAGGAAAACACTTCAGTAGGTCCAGGATACTGTGCAGGCTGCTCTTCCATGTGCACCATAGATCCAGAAGAACCAATGATATTTGAGCTGTCAATGACAGATAGTGATGCTGTTTGCAACCTTTTGCAGACACCTAGAGATGAATCACAGAAGAGACCTTTGGGATTTTGGAGCAAGGCTCTACCCTAATCTACAGACACCAATTCTCCCTGTGAAAAACCAGCTCTTTGGCCTGATCTTGGGCTTTAGTGCAATCTGAATGATTGACAATCAGCCACATACTTACCATGCGACCTGAACTGCCCTTCATTAGTTGGATGTGATCTGTCCAAACCCCTCATATATTAGGATGTGCACAGCAGCAACCTGTTATCAAATGGAAATGGTATACATGCGATCATGCTGGGCCAGGTTCTGAAGGCAGTTACATGTAGAAGTTCCCAATTGCCTGTAATTTCTATTCCTGTTATAAGGCCGTCTACTGCAAAAATGCACCTATAAATAACTTCAAGTTGCTTATGTGTGGGTGGCTGAGGAAGAGAAGACTATGGCCAGGGTTATGGATTGTTCTGCTTGTTACGCAAGCACTGTGGGATCACAGTAGGTAGCTGCAGCATTACAACCCCTTCTTGGGAGTAGCCCTAAAGACAACAGGAAAGAGATGTGTTCAGAGTGGGCAGAAGTTGGGGAATACATGTTGTTCAAATATTTTATTCAGATGGAGAAATGGTCACATCTGTAGTTTTTCACTGATGCATATGCTATTCCTTATATGAGTTCTGTTATTCTAGAGCTAATACACCTGTCTAAGCTGATGACTCTCGCCTTTCTTCTCCATTACATTCCAGGTATCAGTGCTGGGCTTCCTTTCAGCCCTATATCTGAATGCAGGGATCTTTTAGATTGGCACTCTGGGTGAATTTTTAAAAACTGCCATACATTGAATTCAGCCAGAAGAAGTCAGATAAGTTGTTGTTGAGAATTCAATAATGGCAGTTAAGGTTACCTCTTCAGATGTGGGAATGATGAGATTAGAAGGTAGATATTTGCTAGGTAATTTGAAACAGAAGATATAAAGACAGGCAAACATCACAAGGTCCTTTAAATATGATCGTCAATGTTGCAATTCACACAGACTCTACTCAAAGTCGTTACTAGTTCTAGTTTTTAGTAGGCAGAACCAATATAGTGTCAGGCTAGAGAAATTTGTAGTATTTCTGTTCACCAGATGAAACATGTGAAAGTAATTTAACTAAACACTGTTATACACAGATAATTAAAGAGTAAGACATACAATACTGTATCTCACCAAATGTTTATCATTGGGTGTGTAATGTTATGCTCAGGCCCCTGTTCTTGGAATCTCCATTCCCAGATGACTGTGCTCCTTTGAAATGTTTGAGAATACAGAGAAGGTACAGGTTTGATGGGGTCAAATCTTGAATTTCGTAGCCCACTCTAGTTTCTAGTATTTTCCATGCACTTTATTCTAGCAAGACATGAAAATGTGAAGAGTCACCATGACACTCTCTTTCATATGTGGTGCTGCATGACCCTGGCTTTTCCCTGCCACCAAGGATTGTTTCTTCTCAAACCATGAGGTAAAATGAATCCTTTCTCTATGACATTTATTAGATATTCTGTCACTGTAGTGAGTAAAGAGGTTATTGAGCAAGGAATGAAACTGTCTGAAAAATTCGACATAGTAAATAATATGAAAAATTAGGGGGCACAATAAATGAAGACAAGCATATGCTTCTTGGAGGACTTAACACTGTTGATATAACAAAACATCAAAAATGATTTATAGATTCAGTCCACTCTAACAAAATTGCAAATATTGTTTGTCTTCAATAAATTTATGAAATTGTATCAATTAACTAATGGCTCCAAACACCCAAAAGGATTGTGAAATAAAACCAAACCACACCAGTGCTGCATAGATGACTTATTGGATAAGAACACTGACTGCTCTTCCCGAGGTCATGAGTTCAATTTCCAGCAACCACATGGTGGCTCACAACCATCTGTGGTGAGATCTGGTGCCATCTTCTGGCCTGCAGGATACATGTAGGCAGAGCATTGTATGCATAATAAATAAATAAATAAATAAATATGAAAAAAGAAAAAAAACCAACACAAACCAATAAAAACTAACCCATTAAAACAATCCAAAGGAATCCCATTATATCTTTTCTAAAAACTCGATGGCAAGACTCTGTTACTGAGGATAACATATACGTGAACCATAGGGCACCGAGGAAGGTAGATGGTACTGACATAGTGATACCACTACCCTACCTGGTTAGTTTTCCCAGGACTAGAAAAACCTACACAGTCTGCTGCTGTTCATTGTAATGCTCTTCTCAATATTCATGAGTAGAATCCACACAGATGTCCATGAACTTGTGAATAGAGAGCGTGTGGTAGTCAAATTATAGGAAAGATTATTTAGCCTTTAAAGAAAGAAGAAACAAAACAAAAGAAAATTAAAAACCAAGAAAAAGTACAATTCCAAACTCAGCATGTTCTAAAGCATCCTTCTCACTTTATATTCATGCCTGTAGACTACTATCACTTTCAGCTTGGGTCAGAGAAAATTCATTTTGCAGAGGCTGGTGGTTAATGCAGAGCCTGATTCCTGATTAAAGTCCTGAGAATAAATGGCTCATGAATGCTCATCCTTAAATAGGATACCTGTTATCTACTCCAAGGCTCTGAGTACCTCACAGAAGAGAAGGTGTAAGTACTTTCAGAGCAGTAGAATGTGGAAGGAGTACCACGTGGGTACAATATGGCCACGAAAACGCTGATACTCAGCAGACATGGATTCCTACGAAAGATTGGACCCTCCAACATTCGATCATAGATGAAGGTGGTACCCACAAGCCGCATAACTTCCTGAGAATCTAATAAGTATTAATGGCTACGTGAGGAAGGACTGACATTTTCTTCAACAACATAGCTACTAGGGAATTTGGAAAATGAAGGGGTTGAGAGGTAAAGAAATGAATAAAAGAGTGTAACGGATGCGAACATGAACAGTATAATCTGTATTTATGTGTGAAACTCACAAACTAAAAATCAAAATAAAAAAATAAAACATGCCTCTGATTTATAGTCATATAGTTGGAACAGGAGGTCCATACTTTAATCAATAAAACAGGTGTGGAGAGGCAAGGAGCACATAGTGTCAATTATATTTCATGTAAAAGAACTAATCTTAGAGTGTTTGAGAGCAGAACTCCAATTCCCAGCAAGTTACACTTTATGACTACTAATGACTTGTGATTCTTATGAATCACCAACTGGGAGAAACTTACTGAGAGATACTGCTGGCTCCCCAGGCTTGCATTGTCATTTGCTCTAAAGTGGACATGAAGTGACAATTGCCGTTCTTTAGGGAGGTGAGATCACAGAGGTACCAGTCTTTATCTTAGCCTTGTTGTGTACCTCTCACATATCTGTAGTTGCTATCACATGTGTGTTGTCAAGATGGTATCAGGACTGAGTCAGGTGAGCAATTTCAATTTAATCTTGGTGCAGTGAATAAGAGAAGCAAGGCTCGAGTTTTCTATGTTGCAAACAATGAGTTTAGGAAAGAACAAATTGACTACAAAAGTCATGAGAAAAGCATGTATCATAAGACATGAGGTAGCTGAGTGAGTAAGGAAACTGAGTAACATGACATTATGCCAATCTTGTTGTGACTCACATTTCACTGACTTGATAATGACTTTTAAAATAATCAAGCTGTATTTTTCATGTTTGAGTGCTATAAAACCACCCTACTACTCAGATGTTATAATAGAAATGAAATCACACAATTTTAAGATTGATATATGCTTGCCTCTTAAATGGTCATAGTGATAATAAAGAGAAGACTGACGAGGCTATAGAGAAGGCTCATAGTTAATAGCATCTCCTTCTCTTGCAGAGAACCACAGTTCATTCCCAGCACCTACAGGACAGTTCCCAATGGTGTGTAACTTTAGTTCAAAGAGAGCTGCCTTGCCAGTCTTCCTTAGTTTGTTGGTATAATCCTGGCCATCTCCAGAGTATTAGGTGGGGGAGGCAGAGCGAAGGAGAATAGGAAGGCAGGGATGGGAAGAGGGAGGGGGAGGGAGGACTAGTGAGGAGGAGGAAAGAAGAGGGATATAGAAAGAGACAGGGTCCAGGTACATCTAGCTTCATAAGCTATATTCACACCTGTTAGAAAATTTCATTGTCTTGTACATGTGATTGGCAAAATGAGAAAATTTACAAAAAAAATCTTTGTGGAATTTTCCTGCTGAAGTTCCAGACAAAGTCCC
>NW_024431373.1:0-6920 GCF_017639785.1 Mesocricetus auratus
TGTGGTCCACTCTATTTGGTGTTCTGTAGGCTTCTTGTACCTTCATTGGCATGTCTTTCTTAAGGTTGGGAAAGTTTTCTTCTATGATTTTGTTGAATATGCCTTCTGCCCCTTTGAGGTGGATTTCTTCTCCTTCTTCTATACCTATTATTCTTAGGTTTGGTCTTTTCATGGTGTCCCATAATTCCTGGATGTTTTGTGTTAAGGATTTGTTGGATTTAAGGTTTTCTTTGGTTGATAAATCCATTTCTCCTAATGTATCTTCAACACTTGAGATTCTCTCTTCCATCTCTTCTATTCTGTTGGTAATGCTTGTATTGGTAGTGCCTGACTGTTTGTCCAGCTTTTCTATTTTCTGCCTTTCTTCAGATTGTGTTTTTTTTAGTGTCTCTATTTCAGTTTTCAACCCCTTGCAGCGTTTGCATTGCTTCTTGCAATTTTCTGTTTATCTGTTCGTCCGTTTGTTGCCTTTTATGAATTTTTTGGTTTGTTCTTTCTTCCATTTCTTGCATTTTTTGGTTTGCTTTTTGTTCCATTTCTTGGATTTTGTGCTTTGTTTCTTCTTCCATTTCCTGCCTTTTTTGGTTTGTTTCTTCCTCCATTTTTTTCATTTTTTGCTTTGTTTTTTCTACCATTTCTTGCATTTTTTGCTTTGTATCTTCTTCCATTTCCTGCCTTATTTGGTATGTTTCTTCTTCTAATTCTTGCATTTTTTGCTTTGCTTTTTCTTCCATTTCTTGCATTTTTTGCTTCATTTCTTCTTCCATTTCGTGCCTTTTTTGGTTTGTTTTTTCTTCCAATTCTTGCATTTTTTGGTTTGTTTTTTCTTCCATTTCTTGCATTTTTTGGTTTCTTTTTTCTTCCATTTCTTTGAGGGATTTTCCAATATCCTCTTTTAGGGCCTCTATCATTTTCATGAAAGTGCTTTTAAGGTCGTTCTCTTCTGCTTCCTTCGCGTTGGAATATTGGGGTCTTGCTGGTGTGGAGTCTCTAGAATCTGGCGGTGTCATATTTGTTTTTCTGTTGCTGACTGTGTTTTTGTATTGTCTCTTTCCCATCTCTTCTTTTAGTGGGTGCAGAAAGAGCCCCTTCCTGGTCTGGGGACCAGAGTTCCCTTTGGTGGGTGCTAGTAAGTCCAGTAATCTGGTGGTTCTTCTATGCCTTGTCCAAATGCTGGTCCGTGGGTAGAGAAGAAGAACAGGAATCTGGGGCGCTTAGCCTCCTACCTGTTCCCCTGGACCCTATGCTGGGTCCTGTTGTACCTGATCCGGAACAGCTACTCCCCTGGTCTCCCTGGCTCCTGTAGTTTCCTGGTCTCTTTGGTGGGAGAGAAGATCTGGAGTCTGGGGTGCTTGGCTCCCGCCGGGATTGGGAGCTCTGTGCAGTTCCCAGGCGATCTGCAGGCTCTGGAACACAGGCCGGGAAGCTGGCCTGTTTACCTGATGCTCCCGCCGGGATTGGGAGCTCTGTGCAGTTCCCAGGCGATCTGCAGGCTCTGGAACACAGGCCGGGAAGCTGGCCTGTTTACCTGATGATGCCAGAGGGACAGCTACTTCCCTGTACTCCCAGCCTCCTCTCCTTTCCTGGAATCGTTGGTGGGAGAGAAGATCTGGAGTCTGGGGTGCTTGGCTCCCGCCGGGATTGGGAGCTCTGTGCAGTTCCCAGGCGATCTGCAGGCTCTGGAACACAGGCCGGGAAGCTGGCCTGTTTACCTGATGCTCCCACCGGGATTGGGAGCTCTGTGCAGTTCCCAGGCGATCTGCAGGCTCTGGAACACAGGCCGGGAAGCTGGCCTGTTTATCTGATGCTCCCGCCGGGATTGGGAGCTCTGTGCAGTTCCCAGGCGATCTGCAGGCTCTGGAACACAGGCCAGGAAGCTGGCCTGTTTACCTGATGATGCCAGAGGGACAGCTATTTCCCTGTACTCCCAGCCTCCTCTCCTTTCCTGGAATCGTTGGTGGGAGAGAAGATCTGGAGTCTGGGGTGCTTGGCTCCCGCCGGGATTGGGAGCTCTGTGCACAGAGCTCCCCTCGCCACATAATAATCAAGACCCCAAACATACAGAATAAAGAAAGTATATTAAGAGCAGCTAAGGAAAAATGTCAAGTAACATATAAAGGCAGACCTATCAGAATTACACCTGATTTCTCCATGGAAACTCTGAAAGCCAGAAGGTCCTGGATAGATATTCTACCTACCCTAAGAGACCATGGATGCCAGCCCAGACTACTATACCCGGCAAAGCTCTCAATCACTATAGACGGAGAAAACAAGATATTCCATGACAAAACTAGATTCAACCAATATGTGTCCACTAACCCAGCCCTACAGAAAATTTTGGAAGGAAAACTCCAACCCAAGGAAGCTAACTACAACCAGAAAAACATAAGCATTAGAGAATCCCTCTCTGCCAACAGCCAAAAGAACAAAGGGGTGAAATTCCACCCATAATTCCACCAACAACAACCATCGCAAATCGAAGAAGGATGAGCAATCAATGGTCATTAATATCCCTCAATATTAACGGCCTTAACTCACCCATAAAAAGACACAGATTAGCAGAATGGATTCGAAGACAGAACCCTTCCTTCTGCTGCATACAAGAAACACACCTCACCCTCAAAGACAGACATTACTTGAGAGTTAAAGGTTGGGAAAAAACTTTTCAATCAAATGGACCCAAGAAACAAGCAGGGGTAGCAATCCTAATATCTAACAAACTAGACTTTAAAATAAAATCAATCAAAAGAGATGAAGGAGGTCATTACATACTCATCACAGGTGAAACCCACCAAGATGAAGTGTCTATCCTGAACATCTATGCCCCCAATACAAAGGCATCCACATTCGTTAAAGAAACATTATTAGAACTTAAATCTCATCTAAAGCCCCACACAGTTATAGTGGGAGATTTCAACACACCACTCTCACCACTAGACAAGAATACCAGACAGAAACTCAACAAAGAAGCAAAGGGTCTAATAGAAGTAATGACCCAACTGGGATTAACAGATATCTATAGAACATTTCATCCACATAAAAAAGAATATACCTTCTTCTCACCACCACATGGAACCTTCTCAAAAATCGACCACATACTTGGCAACATATCAAACCTCAGCAGCTACAAAAAAATTGGAATAACTCCATGCATCTTATCAGACCACCATGCCTTAAAATTAGAATTCAACAACCACACAAATTGCAGAAAACCTACAAACTCATGGAAATTGAATAATGCTCAACTGCACCATCCCTGGGTCAAAGAGGAAATAAAAAAAGAAATTAAAGACTTCCTCGAATTCAATGAGAATGAAGACACGACATACCCAAACCTATGGGACACTTTGAAAGCAGTGCTACGGGGGAAGTTCATAGCACTAAGTGCTCACATGAAGAAACAGGAAAACAGTTATACCAGAGAATTAACATCACAGCTAAAAGCTCTAGAACACAAAGAAGCAAACTCCCCCAGGAGGAGTAGACGCCAGGAAATAATCAAATTGAGGGCTGAAATCAACAAAGTAGAAACCAGGAAAACAATACAAAGAATCAATGCAACGAAGAGTTGGTTCTTTGAGAAAATCAACAAGATAGACAAACCTTTGTCCAAACTTACCAAACAGCAGAGAGTGAACACGCAAATTAACAAAATCAGAAATGAAAAGGGGGACAAAACAACAGACTCTGAGGAAATCCAGAGAATCATTAGGTCATACTTTGAAAACCTGTACTCCACAAAATTCGAAAATTTAAAGGAAATGGATGACTTCCTGGACAGCTATCATTTGCCAAAACTAAATCAAGAACAGATAAGCAATTTAAATAGACCTATAACCCCTATGGAAATAGAAGCTGTCATCAAAAGTCTCCCAACCAAAAAAAGTCCAGGTCCAGATGGCCTCGGTGCAGAATTCTACCACAAATTCAAAGAACAGCTTATACCAATTCTTCTCAAAGTGTTCCACACAATAGAAGCAGAAGGGTCTTTGCCAAACTCTTTCTATGAGGCTTCAATAACCTAGATCCCCAAGCCACACATAGATACAACCAAGAAAGAGAACTTCAGACCAATATCCCTCATGAACATTGATGCAAAAATACTCAATAAAATACTGGCAAATCGGATCCAAGAACACATCAAAACAATCATTCACCACGATCAAGTAGGTTTCATCCCAGGGATGCAGGGATGGTTCAACATACGAAAATCCATCAACGTAATCCACCATATAAACAAGCTGAAAAACAAAAATCACATGATCATCTCACTAGATGCTGAAAAAGCCTTTGACAAAATCCAACACCCCTTCATGATAAAGGTCTTGGAGAGATCTGGGATAACAGGGACATACTTAAACATAATAAAAGCCATATACAGTAAACCAACAGCCAACATCAAACTAAATGGACAGAAACTCAACGCAATTCCTCTAAAATCAGGAACAAAACAAGGCTGTCCACTCTCTCCATACCTTTTCAACATGGTACTTGAAGTTCTAGCTATAGCCATACGACAACAAAGGGGGATCAAGGGGATACAAATTGGAAAGGAAGAAGTCAAACTTTCACTGTTTGCAGACGATATGATAGTTTACATCAATGACCCAAAGAATTCTACCAGGGAACTCTTACAGCTGATTAACAACTTCAGCAAAGTGGCAGGTTACAAGATCAACTCAAGAAAGTCAGTAGCCCTACTATATACAGATGATAAAAGGGCTTAAAGAGAAATCAGAGAAACATCACCCTTTACAATTGCCACAAACAACATAAAATACCTTGGGGTAACGCTAACCAAACAAGTGAAAGACCTGTATCGTAAGAACTTTGAATCTTTAAAGAAAGAAATTAAAGAAGCCCTCAGAAAACGGAAAGATCTCCCATGCTCTTGGATAGGTAGGATCAATGTAGTAAAAATGGCAATCCTGCCAAAAGCAATATACAGATTCAATGCTATCCCCATTAAAATCCCAGCACAATTCTTCACAGACCTTGAAAGAACAATAATCAATTTTGTATGGAAAAACAAAAGACCCAGGATAGCCAAAACAACCCTGTTCAACAAGGCAACGTCTGGAGGCATCACTATCCCTGACCTCAAGCTCCATTATAGAGCTATAGTCCTGAAAACAGCTTGGTATTGGCACAAAAATAGACAGGCAGACCAATGGAATCGAATTGAAAATCCGGGTATTAACCCACACACGTACGAACATCTGATCTTTGACAAAGAAGCTAAAAATATACAATGGAATAAAGAAAGCATCTTCAACAAATGGTGCTGGCATAATTGGAGACTGGCATGTAGAAAAATGCGGATCGATCCATGTTTATCGCCATGCACAAAACTTAAGTCCAAATGGATCAAAGACCTCAACATAAATCCAGCCACACTGAACGTCTTAGAAGAGAAAGTGGGTGGTGCCCTTGAACGAATTGGTACAGGAGACAGCTTCCTGAACATAACACCAGTAGCACAGACAGTGAGATCAACAATGAATAAATGGGACCTACTGAAACTGAGAAGCTTCTGTAAGGCAAAGGACACAGTCAGCAAGACAAAAAGGCAGCCCACAGAATGGGAAAAAATATTCACTAATCCCACATCTGACAGAGGGTTGATCTCCAAAATTTACAAAGAACTCAAGAAGCAAGTCTCCAAAACAGCAAAGGACCCAATTAAGAAGTGGGCTGCAGAACTAAATAGAGAGTTTTCAATAGAGGAGTCTAAAATGGCTGAGAGGCACTTGAGAAAGTGCTCAACATCCTTAGCCATCCGGAAAATGCAAATCAAAGCAACTCTGAGATACCATCTCACTCCTGTCAGAATGGCTAATATCAAAAACACCAATGACAATTTATGCTGGAGAGGATGTGGTGAAAGGGGGACACTCCTCCATTGCTGGTGGGAGTGCCAACTGGTTCAGCCACTTTGGAAAGCAGTATGGAGATTCCTCAGAAAAATGGGAATAAACCTACCACAAGACCCAGCAACTGCACTCTTAGGCATATATCCAAAAGATGCCCATTCATATAACAAAGATGTCTGTTCCACTATGTTCATAGCAGTTTTATTTGTAATAGCCAGAACTTGGAAGCAACCTAGATGTCCCTCACCCGAAGAATGGATAGAGAAAATGTGGTACATCTACACAATGGAGTACTATTCAGCAGAAAAAAATAATGGAATCATGAGATTCGCAGGCAAATGGATGACACTAGAAGAAACCATCCTGAGTGAGGTAACCCAGTCACAAAAAGAGAAACATGGCATGTACTCTCTCATATATGGATTTTAGACATAGATCTGGGGAGTGCCAGCCTACAATCCTATTGCCAGAGAGTCTGGGAAACAGAAACTTCATTTACTGGCTGGTTAAGTACTGAGCTGAACTCAAGAAAGCCAGTATCAGAGAGGGGGGACTGATGATCAAAGGGATTAAGACTGGGCTGGTTGAACCCCCAGAAACAGCTGACCAGACAAAGGTTAACTCTTGAATCCCAGGCATCAGCCTGGGAATCCAGCATGGGACTGATCAAGACCCCCTGAATCTGGGTGTCAGTGAGGAGGCCTAGGTAATCTATTGAGCCTTGGACAGCAGATCAGTACCCATCCCAAGTATACACACGGTCTCTGGACTCCCATAGAACAATGTGAGGTGCACTCTCACCCTGAACACTTGGGGAAGGGTCTAGGCCCTGCCCTATATGAAATGACACACTATGAACACCCCCATGGAGGGCCTCACCCTCCCTGGGGGAATGAGGGGATAACGGGGGGGGGATGGGGCGGAGGGCACGGGAGGAGGGGAGGGAAAGGGAGAGGGACCTCGTACTGACTTGTGAAGCAACCTTGTTTCTTATCTAAATTTAAAATGGAAAATAAAAAAAATATTAATTAAAAAAAAGGAAAAAAA
>NW_024431374.1:0-991 GCF_017639785.1 Mesocricetus auratus
GAGAGGAGCTGGGATTGAAATGTGAAGCATTCATGTTTCTAATTTAAATAAATACATATATTGAGTAAAAAAAGAAAGATTAAAGTAATATAAATATAACAAGGCTAGTAGAGAGAGGAAATGTACAGGGTGAATCAATCCTCTATGGTGCTTTGTCATGCTAAAATTTTACATGCTAATGCTGAGAGACATGGGTTGAGGTAAATTTTGAATCAAAACAATGTAAATATTTTAAAAGATTCATTCCTCCATATTTAAATTCAGAAAATATGTTGTGTTGGGGGTAAAGTTTATGCAATTGTTTCCACAGGAAAGAATATATTTTGGTTCTCTTCAAAATTAATGAATACAAGACTTGGGGAAGACATCCTGCAAATCTTGTATACATACATTAGAAAATAAACAAAGAAATGGCATAGCATGATGGACCTTTTGCTGATTCCACAGCTATCAAAACATTTCTGATTGTATGAGATATTTTAAACTCTTGTTGGTTACAGAGACCTCATGAGTTTGAGAGTCTTCTGATGTTTTCCCCAATATACTTTACAGATGTATCATCCCATTTTTAGCTTATGTTTGGTTGACATATCAGGTGATATCTTGATTGTGCATCACCTCCATCCTCAGAGAACATACATGAAAGTTTATGGGAACAACATTCTTTTAAGCAGAGTCTGGAAGTCTCAGGACAAATATCATAGACACTGGATTAAGAAGCAGATTCACATATTTCTCGGTATGAAAGGGAAACTTCTTGGTATGTACAGTGGTAGTGGTAATTAATCTGTCATCTGTACAGCATGTTAAGTATCCTACAATGCATACAGTATTAGAAAGTGATACTGACATTGTGTATTCAGTTTTCTAGAGGGCATCGATAGAAGAATTTGGGCATGTACCTCGTTGTCGATGAACACTTATCCATGATTCCTCAGTCTAGTCTAAGAAATGGATTAAAAGCTTGATGAATGTAGGTAACAATGGGAAG
>NW_024431375.1:0-5545 GCF_017639785.1 Mesocricetus auratus
GATCTTTGAGAATGACAACACTGAGGCCTCAGAAAAGTTCAGCAAGCTTAACAAGGAAACAGTCTTCTATCAATAAGTGCCCATCTTGGTATGGACCATATTAACTTTTGGGCAGGTGATTCCTGGAGACAGGGGTGGCCAGGGAAGGCTAGCAGGGCCTTACTATGCAGAGTGTGTCTCCAGAGGTCTGCACAGGCAGCTTCTGATCGAGCAGACTCAGCTGAACAAGAAGCTGAACAGGCTGCGGTAGGAGAAAAAGAAACTGCAGGAGGCTTGGGTCTTGATGAAGCACCTGTTGGAAGACTTGGACTTGATCTGTAAGAACCAAGACAATGAGACCAGTGACCTGAAAATTTAGCAACAACAGGTAGGGGCAGGGAGATGGTAAAGATTTAGTTTGGACCATTTGGCCACATACATGACTGCATGTCTGCCCATCTAGCCATCTGTGATTTCACCCATCATGTCACTCATCCACATTCCTATCCAGCCACCTTCTCATGGTACCCAAGTATTCATTTCAGTGTCCATGTTCAATTACCTGTGGAAATTTAGAGTCTTGTAAAACTGAATTATTGGCAACATCCCTGTTGTTCTACTTTAAGCTACATTCCAGAGAAGGAGATAGTTCAATAACATATCATACACCTATATGTGAATATTATACTTAGGATTATTTTTCCTTTTGGTTTCTCAAGACAGTGTTTCTCTGTCCTGGAACTCACTGTGTAAACCAGGCTAGCCTTAAGTTCACTGAAATCTGCCTACCTCTGCCTCCAGAGTGCTGGCATTAAAGGCATGAGCTATCACTGCCTTAGGACACTTACGATTCAAAGCACAGAACTGAGGGAGTGAGTTTTGGTTCCTGGGGCTCATTTGCTTGGCAAGGCCATTGTGATATCACAATTGGAACCAGTTTACAAAGAGGAGAATCCCATGCATGTGCCAAATGTGTGCTTTTCATGGTCAATTATTTGGGTGGCTTGTGGCTTTCTCCTCTCTTCCTGCTTCCAAATGTGTTCTCTTCCCATAGCCCAGCTCTTGCTTCACAGTGACAGACGGTTCAGTAGCAAGTTACCAGTTTTGTGTTCTGTAAGTAGTTTTAGACATTTCTCCCATCTCGAACAAAATACTCTGATGTTGATTGGATCATCAGATGCGTTCTTTGATAAGCTGGTGGTAGAAAATGGGAGAGTTGGAAAACTCTGTCTCAAATAACCAAGCCAAGAAAACATCACATTTTTCTACAGAATTAACAGCTATGTAATGATGGCTGAGTTGTGAGAATGACTATTCTAAAAGTGTTGGTAAGATTTGTCTAAACTCACAGTCATCTGCCATGATATTTCTATCTACTAGCTCCTTTTCCCCTATCTCTTTCTCCTTTTTTCCCTCTCTCTTTCCTTGTGTATCTATGTGCATTTTTCTGGCTGCATTTGTGTGTGTGTGTGTGTGTGTGTGTGTGTGTATGTGTGTGTGTGTCTGTGTCTGTGTGCATGTGTGCATGAGAGACAGAGGGGGGAAGGGAATGAGAAAGAGAAGGAAAGAGAGTATGTCTTTGTGTATTTAATCATGTAGGTGTGATGTTTCATCATGCCTGAATGCATTTGCCTAAGGAGACCACTGACTTTCATGTTAGTCTTTACCTTGAATCAGGGTTTATTATTTCCTTGGATGCCTACTCTTTTACTAGACTTGCTGACCAGCAAGATATTGGGACTCTTTGTATGTGTTTACATTCATATGACAGTGTGTTACCCTCCTTAAGAACACAATCTTCTAATCAATAGGAGCTCAAGAGATTGGAGGAAAAACTTGAGGTACTACTGAAGCAGAAGGACATGATCATTCAGAAAAAGATTTGGCACAAAAATTGCAGCATCACATTGATATCACCCAGATGAGGTAGGACCCAAGGCTGGGGTAGGGAGCAGTAGAGCCAAGTACAAATTTTTCTCTTAATAATGTAGGTTAAGGACTTTCCAGGTTGAAAGCAGCAGTTGGCTCACTGACAGGTAAGAGTATTACCTTATTGGTAGTGTTCTGTCAATGCCTACCAAAGAAAGTTTCAATGTCAATTGCCAGCTTTATTCTTAAGGCTATCACAAGTTTCTGTTTTGTCCCAGGCAGAGCCAGTGCTCGGAGGGACAAAAACTTAGGAAATGCTTCTCTATCATGACAGGCTCAATCTTGTGTGCTGTTCATGTTCAACATGCCTCCTGGATATAAGAATTGAGCTAGTTTAGTCAAGTTGTTCAGATTCCCATGTTGCAGGGTTGTATTATATATATATGTATTATATATGTGTGCATAAAATGATATAGTCATAAATAACGCATCATGTGTAAGTTATATATGCTCATAAGCTGTTGTCTATTATATTAATATACTGTTGTTATTAACAATATAGTGTGGCTGAACTGTAGGAGAAGGTCCTATACTTTCTAGTAGAAAGTACAACATCTAATGCTTAATTTAAGTCAAGACATGTATTTAGGCCTGAAAAAAGTTACAAGTCCAGCTACTCTGTGATCTTTATTTTTTGGGAGTACCAACAATGACATCAGTCAAAAGATCAATGTTGACTGTCCAGCACAGCCGAGGTGAAGGAGGGAAGAGGTGGACAGCTGACAAAGCAGGTTCCCACCTGGCCTGTGTCTTAACAGCTTTCCTTTCCCAGGTCCACACAAGTACAGCCTGAGCTGGAACAGGATACAGTCCAGGATGGGAGACATTTGCAGAATGAGCTGCTATAGCAAGAGGCATCTACTGAGCCCCATCCCCAGCAAGTACTGAAGTCCTCAGATGGAAGAGAGGGATTGCTACACTCATCAGGGAATAACCTGTTAAAATATTTGACTTACTTGCAAGCCCAGCCCCAGGCTGTAGGTATGTGGCTTTCAAACTGTAGCAAGAGAATGCTGCTTAACTCAATTTTTCCTTTTGCCTTTAGTTTATGTTTTTTCTTTTGATTTTTTGCTATTTTAATGCTTTTTGTTCTTGTACATGTATGCACACATACAAACACATTGTAATGCAGTAACATGTTTAGTGTTCCACTTAATGCTAATAAAAGGAGCACTCACCAGGCATACAACTGAGTAGATTAATTTCTGTTGGAATATAGGAGAACACAGTGGGCATGACAGATAGACAGCTCAGTCATTGAAGTGCCTATCCTCATTCATGAGTTTGGTGTATGCAACTCTCCAGTGAGAACCCAGTCTTCTAATGAACATGAGGAAGTCAACATGGTTGAAAGACTGAAGAATCCATTGAAGAGGAAGGAGATGGTCACCCAGCAAAGGCATTTGGTAGAAAAGCTGCAGGATCACTTCAATATCTCCAAAGTGAGGGAGGAAAACCTGAGAGAAGAATTATTGAGAATCCTGACATTCAATGGAAAGTGAGCTTTATAAAACATTGAAGATAGGGATATTTGTGGGGAAGATGTTTTGTGATAAGTTAATGTTGACTTTTTTGGCAAGCTGATTCAGTGTTCAGTCGTCCCTGTGTGGTAGAAAATGTATGATGGAAGAGTGTGTTGATGTCAAGCTGTTCCAGACAGATCACATTCAAAATCATCATATTTCATTGTCCAGTCCAGTGATGGCACTGACTCCATGTCTTGCACAAGTGTTGCTGAAGAGAGTGTACTACAGTGATGGCAGTTTAATTTATCATTTTTCTTCTATATGTAAAATGAATGTGTATTCTTCAATTTCACAGCCTGGACTGAAGTGACTGGTCCTGAGAAAGTATTCATGGAAGATATCTGAGTCATCTTTTTATGTTCTTGGGCACTGAGATGCTGCCCACAGATTTGTTGTGTCTCTAGACAGCAAACAAGTGTATGTTTGTTGAAAGAATCAAATTGTGGTCAACAGAGTACAGGATTGGCAGTAGGTGATAATTTATCAAATATTCCCACAGAGTCACAAACAATGCTCTAGGAACATGTCTCAACCTATTCCTGGTAAGGGCTTAACCTACAAAGCCTGAAGTCTGAAGGAGGCATGGCAATACTACCTTTCAAAAGGATTTTTTTACAGTCATTGACTGCTTCCTATCATGTTTGCAAGTGCAGTCACAGGCTGAATGTCTTTGCTGCTAAATCTGTCAAGGGAAATTAAGGATAAGTTTCTGTTTGGATTTTGGGTCAGTTTTGTTTGATTCTCTTTTTGTGTTTGAATTTTTGCTATTTATTTGTTCTTTCATTTGATGTTATTGGGTTTTTTTTGTATTTGCTAAGTCCATTCACTGTTTATATTTTATTGACTGCTCCCTTTAAGCCCTCTTGAGTGAAATTACTTTTGTATTAATAAAAAGTGATTGCCAACTCTTCTTTCTTAGAATCAATTATCTTTGGTCAGGTGTCATGTCTCACTCCAGCAGCTCAAGAAATTCCTGTAACCTCGGAATTCTTGTGTGCCTAGCTTGGGTTACAATATTAGTGCCCAGTCAACTAGAGCTAGACAGAGCTTTGAATATTTATGGTGTTGACAGGTCTATGGATACCCACAGCATGGTGAAAAAGTATTCATACCATATCCTTGTAGTCATTATTTACCTATCCCTATAATATAGGTAACTATTTTGTATGCACATTTCACGAAATGATCATGTGCACCAAATTAATGGAAAAACACAACAGTATTGCTTTAAAGCCTCTCAGGAAAGGAAAAGAAATCCATGGCCTGCTTGTCCCTTTGGGCCATGATCATGTCAGCATGGGCTGCTACAATGGTTCATGTCCTGTCCATGGCCCTGACACAGCTGTGGGTATGTGTTGATATCCATGGCTCCTTTTAGCAGTGAGAGCCTTGCAGCCACCTACAGTGTGGGCCAACACCTATCACTGTGTTACTTTCAAAGGGTTGTGTCTCCACAGGGGGCATGTGTGTCGCAGAAGCATGGGCTGCCACCTAGGAACATAATGATATCTGGTCTGGGACTGTTGCTAAGTGCCATGTCTGAGTTCATGACCCTGCTGCAGTGATGGTCTCTGTTGATGTCCCTATCTCCTGTTGCCATCAAAGTTAGTGCAGATGACTGGAATCTTGGCCAACACCTGGAGACATTGTGCTTCAGGATCCTCATTGATCTGAGTCACCTACACTATCAACCAGGGTCATGGTGACATCCAGACCTGAGCTGCACCTTAATACCACATCTGAACCCACGAAGCAAATATACCCAGGATCTGTGTTCATGTCCCTGAACCATGTTGCCACCAAGGTCAACACAGATGTAGGGGTCTGGGCCACCACTTAGGATCATGTTAGTGTCCAAGGGCTATGCTTTACTGGGATCATAAAGATCTAATCAGGGGCCATGGTGTCCTCCAGGTCTATGCTGCTATCAAAGGCCATGTCTGGACTTGTTGTACTGTAACAGCCTAGGTCTATGTTGATGTCGGTGACCCCTGTTACCACTGAAAACAGATAGAATAACACAGCCTTAACCTCACCCTTCACTTGCTTCAGCCCCTCCCCAAAGCTGCACTAAGGAGAGTAGCACTGCACCTGGAATGAGCAGCACAGCA
>NW_024431376.1:0-1989 GCF_017639785.1 Mesocricetus auratus
CCGTTTTTAAGTGAGGCCCTCCATTTGTGGGTGTGTCCATATTCCGTCATTTCCTCCCATCTCTTGTATTTTTTGGTTTGCTTTTTCTTCCATTTCTTGCATTTTTTTGGTTTGCTTTTTCTTCCAGTTCTGGTACATAACAGAGAGACCCTATTTAATTCAGCGGGAGAGAGAGACACAGTCAGACAGAGTCAATTCATTACCAGAGTGTATAGTTGCTTACAGGAAAACAGCCATGAGGGCCAAAACAACACTCAAGGTGTATCCAGAGTGCTAAGGAAAGAGTTTATAAGATCATGGCTAACATGTAAACACTCCACCGTAAGGTGGGGCTTCCAGCTCTCTAATATAAAGACTTTTCAACTGCAAGTTGTGTTCAGTTCAGAGGCACTTGGAGGTGTGCAGAGAACTGAGAAGATAAAGACACAGCATTCCTGAAGCAAAGGACAGACTTTCCTGAAATGTTGATGAGACCAGAGGATTTGGAGATGAATTGAAACACTGAGTGTATGACTTTATATTTTTTCTAATTCAAAGATTCTAAAATAGTTCTATGGGGCATTGTTAATAAACAGGATATCATTATTGTCAGTTTCATCTTAAGCTACAGAGTTTTAGTCTATCATGACTTTAAACTTTAAAATTAAGGTGATTTTCCATCTATTTTATGTTCCTTGTGAACCTAAATATTGAATGTATGGAGGTATCATGTCATTCTATGTTTTGCTAGGAAAGTAAACTTAATGTACAGCATAGAATTTAAAAATGGTATGTATATAAAGGCTTCTACAATATGAGAAAATACAGTCTTGAGACTCAAATATATTTTGAAGCTTTTTGTGTGGGGGATTTTGTTTGGTTTGGTTTGTTTTTTTTTGAGACAGGTTTCTCTGTGTAACAGACTTGGTTGTCCTGGAACTGGCTATATAGACCTGGCTGGTCTCAAACTCAGACAGATTCACCTGCCTCTGCCTCCTGCATGGGGGAATTATAGGTGTGCACCACCACCACTTGGGTATTTTTAAAGCATTTAAAAATAGATTATGTTATTAGTTTCTTATGGCTCATTCATTTAGTATCATTATATATTTAAGGAACACCATTGGTCTACCTGTCTATTTTTGTGCCAATACCAAGCTGGTTTCAGGACTATAGCTCTATAATAGAGCTTGAAATCAGGGATGGTGATGCCTCCGGACATTGCCTTATTGAACAGGGTTGTTTTGGCTATCCTGGGTCTTTTGTTTTTCCATACAAAATTGATTATTGTTCTTTCAAGGTCTGTGAAGAACGGTGCTGGGATTGTAATGGGGACTGCCTTGAATCTGTAGATTGCTCTTGGCAGGATTGCCATTTTTACTACATTGATCCTAACTATCCAAGTGCATGGGAGATCTTTCCATTTTCTGAGAGCTTCTTTAATTTCTTTCTTTAAAGATTCAAAGTTCTTGTGATACAGCTCTTTCACTAGTTTGGGTAGGGTTACCACAAGATATGTTATGTTGTTTGTGGCAATTGTAAAGGGTAATGTTTCTCTGATTATTTTCTCAGCCATTTCTTCATCTGTATATAGTAGGGCTACTGACTTTCTTGAGTTGATATAGTAGCCTGCCACTTTGTTGAAGGTGATAATCAGCTGTCGGAGTTCCCTGGTAGAGTTCTATGGGTCATTGCTGTAAACTATCATATCATCTGCAAACAGTGAAAGTTTGACCTCTTCCTTCCCAACTTGTATCTCCTTGATCCCCCTTTGTTGTCTTATGGCAATGGCTAGAACTTCAAGTACCATGTTGAAAAGGTTTGGAGAGCATGGACAGCCCTGGTTTTTCCTGATTTTAGAGGAATTTTGTTGAGTTTGTCCATTTCGTTTGATGTTGGCTGTTGGTTTACTCTATATAGCTTTTCTTATGTTTAAGTATGTTCCTGTTATCCCAGATCACTCCAAGACCTCTATCATGAATGGGTGCTGGAATTTGACAAAGTCTCTTG
>NW_024431377.1:0-14883 GCF_017639785.1 Mesocricetus auratus
GCATGTGCCTTGTTCCATCAATTTGAATGACATCATGGACTAAAGTGGTAAAATGAAATACTCTCCCCACATGAGTCTACAATACCAAATACATTTTAATACCATATTAATTACTTAGTTCTCATTAACTTCCATTACAAGAGCTAATATATATATTTAATATACCAAATATATTAAAATGAACATATACACAAATTTATGTATATTATTATTTTATTTGTAAATAATGTATTTTTATTTATGTATGCATTTATTTATATGTATTCCTTAATAAACAATTCGTAATTTCTTTATTTGTATCTCTCCTGTATTTGACCTTCTTTACCTCTTTTTCCTACTTCCCTGCGAATTCTCCATTCCTATTATTCATCCTCCACTATTCCCTCCTACTCATTTTAATGTATGATTATATCTTGTGTGTTATTCCCTTCTTCTAGCTATTCCTTTATTTATTTTCCCCTTCTTTCTCTATTCTTTCCCTTTACCTATTTGTAAATGTTCCTTTTAAGGAGCTGAAGATTGAGTTCATGGACCAAGTACTTGTTAGAAAATGGTTTTGAAAGTGAACAATTTGCCGATTGTCAGTACAATGTGGTGCGATAACTAGATTGGAGGTCACTGCACTGGGACAGTGCCTGCAGTAGGCTCTCATCATGCTCTGAAACTTGCTCCAGCTAGTGCTGCAGGTTTTCTGATCTGGAGGAGGAAAGCAGGCAGTTAGAACATAGTCCTAATGGGGTCTTTCCATGTCAGATGACCTCACAAATAGCAAAATTATGTCTGATGCTCAACACTGATGTTTTGACACAAGTTATTTTTTATATATCTAATGAACAAGAGTAACTTGTCCTTGAATATTTTCAGGCTCTAACAAGTGTCACAGGTTGATCTTAGTATATGTATATATATGAGAAAGAACAGAACATTCCCCAACAGAAGAACAGAACATTCCCCAAATGAAGACTTGGAACAACATTATAACAAAAAGAATAGCCTATTAAATCCATGTACAACAGGATAGTACAGTTAAACAGAATTTTCATGGTGAAGTATACTTGGACCATCTCATTTTATAGGTAGACACAATACAACATTGCAGCTTAAACAAATGGACAAGGAATAAGTGTAGACTGCACAAAGGCCTGGCTTGTTTTTCCTTATCTTTTAAAATCTACTATAATTTGTATTGAGAAATACAGTGTGCTGGCAAGATTTCTCCAATTGTCTAGATGTATTATTTTGGATAAATCATAACAGTGTAGAAAGGTTTGAGCTCATATCAGATATGCATGGCATGGATTAGAGTACAGAGTGATGTGAGCATCCTGGGAAACTGAATGTAGTGCCTCTAAGGGAGCCTAGACATAACTTAGTTTGGAAACTTATTATTGCTACAGGACACAAACCAGTCTGAGTGCAACTCCTCAAATGCTAATCCTCTTAGAAACAGATTTTTTTTCACAGGAAGCAAATGCACACTGCAGAGAGGCTGGAATCTGCAGAAATCATCCCACATGTGGAAGTTACCAAAGGTTTTCCAACCAACTAGATATATCTATTTTGGAAGAAGGAGGTGCTGCAGGTGCTGTCCCATGAGAGATTCCTGTATAGGGAAACCTGATTTCTGATGAGGTATGAGGCAAGATAGTTAGCAGGGAGGACATGGATATTCCACATGACATCAGTAGTCCCTTCCCTGAAATTCCATTGTGACCTGGAAACCATGGAATCCAGTGATTTCACCTGGTCACCTGTGTTCTAGCAACACCAACTGCCTTTGGATAGTTCTTTAGTGCCCTTAAGGTTCAAAGATGAACATGTTGGAAACTTTGGGTGATCTTCTTAGGAAAGACTATGGAGAGCTGAGAGAGACCAGAGAGAGGAAGAAGGATGACCTTCAACTTCTGTTTACACACTCAAAGAAGAAAAGATTCAAAAGGAAGAACAGTGATTCCTGGGCAGTAGAGGGGAACTCCCAAGAGAAGGTTGTTTTTAGCCTTGATCCAGTAATGGGGACAAGCACTGATATTTCTGGAAAGTATTTTGACATTGCTGCCTGACAGGGATTCTGGAAATCAAAGATTCCCAGAAGCTAAGAACTGGCAAGGCAAAAGCTGTTCTTCTGGGAGATGTTGGTTTAAAATCTTACAGTACAATGATGGTTGATGGAGAATCAGCAACATAATGAGCTACTAGTAAAGTGTGCCCAGATCAAGGAAGGTTATCATTGTACTGCAACACCAGTGGATAACTTTAAGCAATATGCTCCTTCTATGTGTGGCCTGATTTGCCCTTGATCTGGACTTTGTGTGTCTGGTGATCATGCTCTAGAACAGTAATGCATCCACACCCACCTATAGCCATGCCCTTGGAGTGACATTTCAGGATGTATAGGGTTCTCAAAAATGACCTTCCTATTCAACATCTATCAGTATGTAGGATTTCTGGATTTTGGTTGTTGTTGATTTCATTTTTAAACCATGGTGGTGTGATAAGTTGCATGGAGTTATTCTAATTTTTTGTACCTGCTGTGATTTGATATGTTTGCACGTATGTGGTCGAGACATGTGAAGGTTGCAAGTGGTGCTGAAAGGAATGTGTATTCTTTTTTACTTCGGTCGAATTTTCTATAGATGTCTGTTAATTCCCATTGTGTCACAACTTCTATTTGTTCCTTTGCTTCTTTGTCAAGTTTCTGTCTGATAATCCAGTCTAAAGTTGAGAGTATTGTGTTGAAGATTCCCACTATAAGTGTGGTGGGCTTTATAGGTGATAAGAGTTTTAGTAATAATTCTTTTGTGAATGTGGGTGCCTTTGTATTTGGGGCATAGATGTTCAAAATTGAAACTTTATCTTAGTGGATTATCTCATTCTTGTTTTTTTTTGCAAAAGTTTATGGTGGTGGAATTATATGTGGATTTCCCTCTTTTTATGTATTTAAGTTATTTTTTTACATGTCAATCCCAGTTCCCTCACCCTCCCCTCCTCCTGCACTCCCATTCCCCCCCAACCCTCCCACCCTATTGCCAAATCCTTCCACATAGGGAGTATCTAGAGTCTGTCATTTAATTCTGGGTAGGGTCCAGGCACTCCCCTGAGAGTCCAGGCTGAGAGAGCATCCCTCTTTGTGCTATAGGCACACGAAGACTGTTTGTATACCAGGGATAGACACTGATCCACAGCTCAGGGCCCCATAGGTTGCCCAGGCCTTCTCGCTGACACTCACATTTGGGGGGTCCAGATCAGTCCCATGCTGGCATCCCCACTGACAGTCTGGTGTCCAAGAGCTCTCCCATGTTCAGATCAGCTGTCTCTGCTGGTTTTGCCAGCCCATTCTTTGCCAATTTGCTCATCACTCCTCTCTCTCTGTCACTGGGTTCCTTGGGTTCAGTTCAGTAATTAATTGTGATTAATTGTGTGTTTGCCTCTGCTTCCATCAGTCACAGGATGAAGGCTCCCGGATGGTTATAGACATCAAGTTCATTATCAGGGATGGGCATTCGAGGTGGTCTCTCCACTATTGCTTAGCTTGCCAATTGGTGTTATCCCTTTAGATCACTCGAGGTCACTCTGGTGCCTGATCTGTATTCGATCCTATGATTCCCTCTTCCCCCTATTCTACCCCCACCCCCTCAACTTCCTGTTCCCCCATGACCAACTCTCTTCCTCTTCATCCCCTCTCTTCTTCCCAGGTCCCACTCCCCCCATCCCTCGCCATGTTCCCCATCCATTCAGAGGATCTTGTCTCAATCCTCTTCTCTTGGGTACTATGCATATATGCATATCTTTTAGGTTCTTTCCTGTTTCCCAGACTCTCTATCAGTGGAAGTGCAGACTGGCACTATCCTGATCCATGTCTAAAATCCATATATGAGTGAGTACATACCATGTTTGTCTTTTTGCGACTGGGTTACCTCACTCAGGATGGTTTCTTCCAGTGCTATCCATTTCCCTGCGAATTTCAAGATTCCATTGTTTTTTTTCTGCTGAGAAATACTCCATTGTGTAAATGTACCACATTTTCTCTATCCACTCTTCAGTTGAGGGGCATCTAGGTTGCTTCCAGGTTCTGGCTATTACAAATAGTGCTGCTATGAACATAGTAGAGCAGATGCCCTTGTTGTATGAACTTGCCTCATTTGGATATATGCCTAAGAGTGGAATTGCTGGGTCTAGTGGTAGATTAATTCCCATTTTCCTGAGGAATCTCCATACTGATTTCCAAAGAGGCTGTGTGAGTCGGCATTCCCACGAGCAGTGGAGTAGTGTTCCTCTCTCTTCGCATCCTCTCCAGCATAAATTGTCTTCGGTGTTTTTGATTTTAGCCATTCTGACAGGAGTAAGATGGTATCTCAGAGTTGTTTTGATTTGCATTTCCCTGATGGCTAAGGATGTTGAGCACTTTCTTAAGTGTCTCTTGGCCATTTTAGACGCCTCTACTGAGAATTCTCTATTTAGCTCTGTACCCCAACTTTTAATTGGATCCTTTGGTGTTTTGGAGACATGTTTCTTGAGTTCTTTGTAAATTTTGGAGATTAGCCCTCTGTCAGATGTAGGGTTAGTGAATATCTTTTCCCATTCTCTGGCCTGCCTTTTTGTCTTTTTGACTGTGTCCTTTGCCTTACAGAAGCTTTTTAGTTTCAGAAGGTCCCATTTGTTAATTGTCGATCTCAGTGCCTGTGCCACTGGTGTTATGTTTAGGAAGTGGTCTCCTTCAACCAACTCGTTGAAGAGTATCTCCCACCTTCTCTCCTAAAAGTTTCAGTGTGGCTGGATTTATGTTGAGATCTTTGATCCATTTGGACTTAAGTTTTGTACAAGGCGATAAACATGGATCTATCTGCAGTCTTCTGCATACCAGTACCCAGTTATGCCAGCACCATTTGTTGAAGATGCTTTCTTTTTTCCATTGTACAGTTTTAGCTTCTTTGTCAAAAATCAAGTGTTCATAGGTGTGTAGGTTAAAATTAGGGCTTTCGATTCGGTTCCTTTGGTCTACCTGCCTATTTTTGTACCAATACCAAGCTGTTTTCAGGACTATAGCTCTATAATAGAGCTTGAAGTCAGGTATGGTGATGCGTCCTGAATTTCCTTTATTGTATAGGGATGTTTTGGCTATCCTGGGCCTTTTGTTTTTCCATATAAAGTTGATTAATGTTCTTTCCAGGTCCTTGAAGAATGGTGATGGAATTTTGATAGGGATTGCATTGAATCTGTAGACTGCTTTTGACACGATTGCCATTTTTATTATGTTGATCCTACCAATCCAATAGCATGGGAGATCTTTCCATTTTCTGGTATCTTCTTTGATTTCTTTCTTTAAAGACACAAAGTTCTTGATATACAGGTCTTTAACTTCCTTGGTTAGCATTATCCCCAGATACTTGATGCTGTTTTTGGCTATTGTAAAGGGTGATGATTCTCTGATTACTTTCTCAGTCACTTCATCATCTGTATATAATTGGGCCACTGATTTTTTTGAGATTACCTTGTATCCTGCCACATTGCTGAAGGTGTTTATCAGCTCTAGGAGTAACCTTGCTGAGTTTTTTGGGTCACTTATGTAAACTATCATATCATCTGCAAATAGTGAAAGTTTGACTTCTTCTTTTCCTATTTGTATCCCCTTTATCTCCTTTTGTTGTCTTATTGCTGTAGCTAGAACTTCAAGTACAATATTGAAGATATATGGAGAGAGTGGACAGCCTTGTCTTGTTCCTGATTTTAGAGGAATTGCTTTGAGTTTCTCTCCATTTAGTTTGATGTTAGCTGTTGGTTTACTGTATATTGCTATTATTATATTCAGGTACGTTCCTGTTGTCCCTGATCTCTCTAGGACCTTTATCATGAAGGGGTGCTGGATTTTGTCCAAGGCTTTTTCAGCATCTAGTGAGATGATCATGTGGTTTTTCTTTCGCAGATTGTTAATATGGTGGATTACATTGATAGATATTCTAATGTTGAACCATCCCTGCATTCCTGGGATGAAGCCTACTTGATCATGGTGGATGATTTTTCTGATGTGTTCTTGAATCCGGTTTGCGAGTATTTTATTGAGTATTTTTGCATCAATGTTCATGAGGGAAATTGGTCTATAGTTCTCTTTCTTAGTTGTGTCTTTGTGTGGCTTGGGTATCAAGGTAATTGTAGCCTTGTAGAAAGAGTTTGGCAGAGAGCCTCCTGCTTCTATTGCGTGGAATACTTTGAGGAGTATTGGAATTAGCTCTTCGTTGAATTTCTGGTAGAATTCTGCACTGAAGCCATCTGGGCCTGGGCTTTTTTTGTTTGGGAGACCTTTGATGACTGCTTCTATTTCATTAGGGGTTATAGGTCTGTTTAGATTGTTTATCTGTTCTTGATTTAGTTTTGGCAAGTGATATCTATCCAGGAAATTGTCCATTTCCTTTAAATTTTCAAATTTTGTGGAGTACAGATTTTCAAAGTATGCCCTGATGATTCTCTGGATTTCCTTAGAGTCTGTTGTTATGTCCCCTTTTTCATCCCTGATTTTGTTAATTAGCATGCTCTCCCTCTGTCTTTTGGTTAGTTTGGACAGAGGTTTATCTATCTTGTTGATTTTCTCGAAGAACCAACTCTTTGTTTCATTGATTCTTCTCAGTGTTTTTCTGGTTTCTACTTGATTGATTTCAGCCCTCAATTTGATTATTTCCTGGCGTCTGCTCCTCCTGGGGGATTTTGCTTCTTTCTGTTCTAGAACATTCAGCTGTGTTATTAATTCTCTAGTATGACTGTTCTCCAGTTTTTTCATGTGGGCACTTAGTGCTATAAACTTTCCTCTCAGCACTGCTTTCAAAGAGTCCCATAAGTTTGTGTATGTTGTGTCTTCATTCTCATTGAAATCGAGGAAGTCTTTCATTTCTTTTTTCATTTGTTCCTTTACCCAGGGATGGTGCAATTGTGCATTGTTCAATCTCCATGAGTTTGTAGGGTTTCTGCGATTTGTGTTATTGTTGAATTCTAATGTTAATGCATGGTGGTCTGATAAGATGCAGGAGGGTATTCCAATATTTTTGTATCTGTGGAGATTTGCTATGTTTCCTATTATGTGGTCAATTTTAGAGAAGGTTCCATGTGGTGCCGAGAAGAAGGTATATCCCTTTGCATTTGGGTGGAATGTTCTATAGATGTCTGTTAAACCCAGTTGGGTCATAACTTCTATTAGTTCTTTTGTTTCTTTGTTAAGTTTCTGTCTGGAGTTCCTGTCTAGCAGTGAGAGCGGAGTGTTGAAGTCTCCTACTATTATTGTGTGAGATTTTATGTGCATTTTGAGCTTTAGTAATATTTCTTTCACGAATGTAGGTGCCTTTATATTTGGGGCGTAGATGTTTAAAATTGAGACTTCGTCTTGATGTATTTTTCCTTTGATAAATATGAAGTGTCCTTCTTCATCTCTTTTGATTGATTTTAATTTGAAGTCTAATTTGTTAGATATTAGGATTGCTACACCCGCTTGTTTCTTGGGACCGTTTGATTGGAAGATCTTTTCCCAACCATTTACTCTGAGATAACATCTGTCTTTGATGTTGAGATGTGTTTCTTGTATGCAGCAGAAGGAAGGGTTCTGTCTTCGTATCCATTCTACTAGTCTGTGTCTTTTTATAGGCAAGTTGAGGCCGTTGACATTGAGGGATATTAATGACCATTGATTGGTGATCCTTGTTTGTGCTTGATTTATTGTTAGTGAAGTTATTTTGTGTAATTTCTCCTCCCTTTTTCTTTTGGTGTTTTATAAAGTGTGATTATATATTGCCTGTGTCTTTGTGAATGTAGTTATCTTCCATGGCTCTAGGTTTTCCTTCTAGCATTTTCTGTAGAGCTAGATTCATGGATACGTATTGTTTAAATCTGGCTTTGTCATGGAATATTTTGTTTTCTCCATCCATGGTAATTGAGAGCTTTGCTGGATACAGTAGTCTGGGCTGGCATCCTTGTTCCCTTAGCGTTTGTAGGACATCTGTCCAGGATCTTCTGGCTCTCATCGTTTCCATTGAGAAGTCAGGTGTAATTCGGATAGGTCTGCCTTTGTATGTTACTTGGCCTTTTTCTTTAGCTGCTCTTAATATTTTCTCTTTACTCTCTAGGTTTGATGTTTTGATTATTATATGGCGAGGTGACTTCTTTTTCTGGTCCAGCCTATTTGGAGTTCTGTAAGATTCTTGTACTTTCATAGGCATATCTTTCTTTAGGTTAGGGAAGTTTTCTTCTATGATATTGTTGAATATGTTTTCTGTACCTTTAAGTTGAATTTCTTCACCTTCTTCTATACCTATTATTCTCAGGTTTGGCTTCTTCACGGTGTCCCATATTTCCTGGATATTTTGTGTTAAGGATTTGTTGGTTTTGAGATTTTCTTTGGTTGACGACTCTATATCCTCTAATGATTCTTCAACACCTGAAATTCTCTCTTCTATCTCTTGTATTCTATTGGTGTCACTTGCATCTGTAGTTCCTGATGGTTTACCCAGCTTTTCTATTTCCAGCATCCCTTCATTCTGTGTTTTCTTTATCGTTTCTATTTCAGCTTTCAATCCTTCAACTGTTTGAGTTGTTTCCTTAATTTTTTTGGTTTGTTTTTTCTTGGTGCTCTTTAGCTTCTTTGAGAGATTTGTTTTTTCTTGAAAATTTTCCCCCATTTCATGGATTTTTTGTTTGTTTTTTCTTCTATTTCTTTAAGGGATTTCCTCGTTTCTTCTTTGAGGATCTCCATCATCTTCATGAAATAATTTTTAAGGTCTGTCTCCCCTTCTTCGTCTATGTAGTGCTTTTCAGGTCTTGCTGGTGTTGGAACCCTGGATTCTGGTGGGGTCATGTTGGTGCTTCTATTGCTGAGTGATCTCTTATTCTGTCTTCTTCCCATCTCTTCCAGTGGGTCCTGGTGGGGTCTTTCCATCACCACTGGTCTCCTTCCTTCCTGCAGCTGAAGCTGGGGATGCTGACACGGAGTTTGAGTCATTGTAGGGCTGATGTCTTTCCTGAAGCTGGACTCGCTGGGGTTGGGGTCTTGGAATTGTTGACGTCTTTGCTGTGTGGGCAGGTCTCCTGAAGCTGTACTCGCTGGGGTTGGGGTCTTGGCAGGGCTGATGTCTTTCCTGAAGCTGGACTCTCTGGGATTGGGGTCTTGTATGGGCTGATGTCTTTCCTGAAGCTGGACTCGCTGGGGTTGGAGTCTTGGAAGGGCTGATGTCTTTCCTGAAGCTGGACTCGCTGGGGTTGTGGTCTTGGAGGGGCTGATGTCTTTCCTGAAGCTGGACTCGCTGGGGCTGGGTTCGTGGAGGGGCTGATGTCTTTCCTGTGTAGGTGGGTCTTCTGCATGCCAGGAGTGGCCCAGAAGATCAAGGGGTATGAGTGATGGGCGGGCAGTCCCCGATGGAGACCCAATCTCACCTGAAACTGGACTCGCTGGGGTTGGGGTCTTGGAAGGGCTGATGTCTTTCGTGAAGCTGGACTCGCTGGGGTTGGGGTCTTGGAAGGGCTGATGTCTTTCCTGTGGATTTCCCTCTTTTGATTGTTGGTAAGATGTGATTATCTATTGCCTATGTTTTTCTGCTTGTAGTTAACTCCCTTGGGTTTTGGTTTTCCTTCCTGAACTTTCTGTATGGCTGAGCTAGTGGATACTTATTGTTTAAATATGGTTTTGTCATAGAATATCTTATTTTCTCCACCTATAGTGATTGAATGCTTTCCTGGGTATAGTTGTCTGTACTGGCATCCATGGTTTCTTACTATTGGTAGAATTCTATTCAGAACCCCCCAGCTTTTAGAGATTCCATGGAGAAGTCAGGTGTGATTCTGATAGATTTGCCTTTGTATATTACTTGACCATTTTCCTTTGCTGCTCTTAATATAATTTCTTTATTCTGTATGTTCAGCATTTTTACTATTTTGTGGTGTGGGGATTTCCTTTTGTGGTACATTCTGTTTGGTGTTCTGTAGGCTTCTTGTACATTCATTGGCATGTTTTCTTCTAGGATTTTCTTTAATATGTTTTCTGACCCTTTGAGTTTCATTTTTTTCACCTTCTATACCTATTTCTCTTAGCTTTGGTCTTTTCACAGTGTTCCATATTTCCTGGATATTTTGTTTTAGGGATTTGTTAGACTTAAGATTTTCTGTGGTCTATGAATCTATTTTCCCTAGTGTATCTTCAACACCAGAGATTCTGTCTTCCATCTTTTGTAGTCTAATGGTTATGCTTGTATCTGTAGTACCTTACTGTTTGCCCAGATTTTCTCTTTCCAGTATTCCTTCATACTTCATATTTTGTTGTCTCTATATCAGCTTTCATCCCTTGCACTGTTTGAAATTTTCTTGTAATTTTTGCTTTTTCTTTTCCTCTTCTTTTTTGCATTTGTTGAAATTTTTGGTTTGTGTTTTCTTCCATTTCTTGCATTTTCTGCATTTTTGGATTTTTTCCCTCCATTTTGTTGCAATTCTTGCATGAAAATTGCCCTACTTCTGCATCCAAAAAGTGAAATTTATGAAATGTGCCCACATGCACAATTATGTTTAATAATTTATAATTAATTTCTGTGTATGTGTTTTGAGAAATTGTACACATGTGTTGCTAATGATATGCTATGGATGATGAAAGGTAGAAGAGAGAATCAGATATCCTAGAAATGGAGCTAGGCACATTGATAACCATGTGGATGATTGAAAACAAACTTGGGTCCTCTAAGAAGATCCGCATGTGCTTAAAACCACTGTGCAACAGAATCCTATGATATGATCAAAAGTTACAATTTTATTCCATCTCAAACTAAAAGTTCAGAGTGAACCATTAGACCTACTGGTTTTCTCTTTCATTTCTCACAATGCCAGTTATACTTTTGAATTGCAATTAAAATTCTTTCTTGCCAGGTATGTCTGGCACATTTTTAAAACCCAGTACTCAGATGATAGAGGCATTCAGATGTCTGTGAGTTTGTGGCCATTCTGCTCTTCAGAGTGAGTTTCAGTACAGCCAAGATTCTTTCATTTATACGCACTCTCAAAATAAAACCCGAAAACTTTTCAAGCTCAGGGTGATGTTGCGGTCCTCTAGTCCCAAAAGTTGGCAGGCGGAGAGAGCAAAACTCTGAGTTAAATACCTGATATTAGAACAAATTTTGATCCACAAAGCAAGGGTGACTCCCACAGGTGGACCAAGCAAACATGAGTCTTCTGACATTGATAGGATACTCCCACCCCAACTCTGGGTAGAGGTGTGTCACACCTGCTGTGCAGCCTGCATCCGAGAACGTAGCGAGGTGGTCAGGATAGATGACACAGAGACCAGTCGGTTGCTTTAAGAAAACTTTATGCTTCACAAGTCGGCTTAGGAGAGAGAAGTCTCTCCAAGAAAAAACGCTTCCCTTTTTAAGGTCTTCTGCCATCCATCTACATACAATTCTCCAACAACTCTCCCAGACTTCTCATCCTCCTGGCTGGTGGTTTAATCTCCGGCCCCAGAATCAGGGAGAAACAGCAGGGGGAACAGGAAGAAGCATCTAGCCGTAGGGGGTGTCAAAGTCATGGTGTTTCAGTGAGATCCCTTATCTGAGCCCTGTCAAGAGCTTTATAGCACTGAATTGTTTTCAGTAAACATTATCTCACAGCTGCCTGCTCCCAGGCCGAAGGGGAAGTGGGTTTCTGCTCAAGGTCTGGTGTCCCCACAATTCACCCCTTTTTATTTTTAAATGAGGCACTCCTGGCTTAGGTCAAGTAGGGTCACCCTCCCTGGCCAGTCTTTGGGGAACCTTGAACCCCTGTCTTAGGTGGGAGGGGTCGTCCCAACAGGTTGCCTGTCAACAGAGCGCCCCAACCTTAGAATCATCTGTAATAAGGCTTTATGGCTATCGGGATTGCCATGGGCTAAGGCACTTTGAACTCAGCATGAAGCCAGAATGTCTAAGGCCACTGTTACCATTCCTAGGCCCCCCACTGACAGAGCACCTCTCTGTCATCTTCCCATCCCCAGATATGGGCTGTAGCATTCTACCACCAGTCTTTCTTTGCTACAAGGGTGATTTATAGTTACAATTTGACGGTCAAAACAGTGATAAAGTTTACAATCATTTCAAGATCTACTTAGGAAAGCATTAGAGAGTGCACTTGCACAGATACATTAGGTACAATCATTGATGTTACACATGTAGCATTATAAAAAATATGAACAAGAGGCTTGTTGCACTATTTACAGAGTACCAATTTGTTCCTGTGGTGATATAGTCTGCCGATTTAATGTTAGTAGTATCAGACGAACATGCAACCCGAGTCAAAGTCTTTTTTTGCACCAGGACAAACCACATTTCTCCAGAAAAACATACTGGCATAGGTGTGATTCTAGAAACAGGAAACACCAAGTCCTGTTCAAATACTGAAAAAAGGCTTTTGTCACTCATCACAGTCCATACCAATGTCCAAATATTTTAAATGGGTCCTTTTTCCCCCAAAGGGAAAAGCTGGCAAAATGAATTCTGTTGTTTTAAGGTGTGTTAAAGGCAAACCGTTAATCTTACAGTTGTGTTGGCTTTGGGATGAAAACTCATGGGTCCAGGAGTTTGATGTAGCAGGCCTGATGAGAAACTGGAAATCTTGAACTGACTGTTCTATTTCTTTCTCGGGCTGTAGATTTGATGACATCAAGGGTCAGGGACACTGATTTAGCAGATCTTGAACTGGCTTGGGCAGGCTCCCACGGTCTCGGGTCCAGTTTTCTCTGCTCCATACATCTCACCAAAAGTTGTGACAGCTACTGAAGCTTTATTCTTTTTCTGCAAGAAAACACAAACATGCCCTTGACCCCAAATTAGGGTCTTCTCCACTGTCTAGTGTATGGATGTTTTCATTTGACCTGAGCAATAGTTGTTTAAGTTTTATTATGCCAGAATATGTCTGAAGAAGATTGCTCACTGGAATTTACATTTTAAAAATTCTTAAATGAGGAGTGGATTATTCAATGAATCATGTGGGGACTGGGGACATTACTCCCCCTTTTTCATTTTTAAATTTTGTGTGAACTGTTGAAGTTGGACCATAACAGTAGAAGGATTTGTCTACCCTCCTTAGTTAACTATCTAGGTGAATTGGGATCACAATTTAAATTATTAGTAGATGTCCTTTAAAAGGGACATAACCATTAAGTACCTTTGAGAATCATTTAAGGACTGTAAACTATACTATGTCCCAAATAGTCTCTTTTTTTCTAACCTGTAGCTCTCACTACCTGACAAGGTCTAATTTGCATCTACACAGACACCTTTGGGGGTGGGGCCTGCCAAAGTGGTAGGGCAGTTACCTGAAAAAACTCTCTCTCTCTCTCTCTCTCTCTCTCTCTCTCTCTCTCTCTCTCTCTCTCTCTCTGTATTTCTTTTTACTGGCTCTGAGGGCTTAACTTGACTTTTTTGTTAAGATATTATCTGACTGACTGGATGTTTCTTTTGGCTATATCTAAATCAATTTACGTAGTTTTTAACTGTTTGAAGGGATTTAAGTATCCCTTTAATCATATCCAAGGCAATTAGAACAGTTGCTTTTGTCAACATTTACGCATTTACATTTTACACTTCATACATACTGACGTGGCCATGTCCATACACACAGACCATGCATACATATCTCTCCTTTTGCCTAGGTTATGATTAGTTTGTTGAACTGAAACTTCTTTAACAGAACAACTCCAGTCAATCTTTGAATTAAAACAAAAGGTTGAAAAAGTCCTGTATGTCTCTCATCATTTCTTCATTAGAGAAGTTTTGAGCTACACTCAGGGGCTACAGCCATACCCACTCCTTGTAATTCTGTAGATGTAAAGTGGAAAGGCCAGGCTTTTGCCAAAAGTTTTTAGAGATGACTCACAAAATTGACCTTAAATTTGTATCAATAACCTACCCCATATAAATGTAACCAAACATTTTTATTTTATATACATTTGCATTTTTCTTTACTGAATACTAACAACTCATTTATTAACTTTACCAATTTTATTAATTTACCCATCTTTAATCTATCCTCCCATTGAGGATGTTCCTCCAATCCACCTTTCAACTGAGGGCAACTTCTTATCTTAGGTTACCTTTCTTTCCTGACCTTTGCCAGGCAAGTGTCTAGACATTTAATCCAATCCACCCTTCAACTGAGGGTGATCTCTTAGGTTCCCTTTCTTTCCTGACCTTTGCCAGGCAAGGTCCTAGACATTTAATCCAATCCACCCTTCAACTGAGGGTGAGCTCTTAGGTTCCCTTTCTTTCCTGACCTTTGCCAGGCAAGGTCCTAGACATTTAATCTGGTACCCCTAGCTCGGTACCCCCTTTTTAATATATACTTATAGCCTTGCTTGTTGGCTATCCTTTTAGATCTCTGAGTTTTCCTTTACTCCTCTGAAATCAGTGGATCAGGTGAAAGACTGGCCTTATTAACATTACCAATTTTTAAAATTTATCTATCTTTAATCCATCCTCCCATTGAGGATGATTTTCCAATCCACCCTCCAACTGAGGGCAACTTCTTAGGTTTCGCTTTTCTTTTTTGACCTTTGTTAGGCAAAGGCCTAGACATTTAATTTGGTACCCCTAGTTTGTTACCCCCTTTTTAATACATACTTATAGCCTTACTTGTTGGCTATCCTTTTACATCTCTGAGTTTCTCTTTACTTTCCTGACCTTAGTGGATCAGGTGAAAGACAGGAGATTTTTTATTTTATTTCTTATTTTACCCTCTTTTTTTACTGTGTTTCTCTCTATCCTTTTGGAGGCTGTCCTGGAACTCGCTCTATAGACAAGGATGGCCTCCATCCTACCTAACTTTCTCTCTTGAGTGTTGGAATTAAAGGCAAGGTCTGGTGTCCCCACAGAGGTGTGCTTGGGACCCTGTTGTAGGCAC
>NW_024431378.1:0-3613 GCF_017639785.1 Mesocricetus auratus
TACTATGAGCTCAACTTCATGAAACCTAACGATACAACACTGTGTGGGAATCTCTGTGCTTAACTTCATGAAAACTAACGATACAACACTGTGTGAGAATCTCCCTGCTTAACTTCATGAAAACTAACGTTACAACACTGTGTGTGAAACTATGTGCTCAACTTCATGAAAACTAACGATAAAACACTGTCTGTGAAACTATGTGCTGAACATCACGAAATCTAACGATAGAACACTAAGTGGGAATCCCTATGCTTAACTTCATGAAACTAACGATACAACACTGTGTGAGAATCTCCGTGCTTAATTTCATGAAAACTAACGATACAACACTGTGTGAGATTCTCCCTGCTTAACTTCATGAAAACTAACCATACAACACTGTGTGTGAAACTATGTGCTGATCTTCACGATATCTAACGATAGAACACTGTGTGGAATCTCTGTGCTTAACTTCATGAAAACTAACTACACAACACTGTGGTAGAATATCCCTGCTTAACTTCATGAAAACAAAGGATACAACACTGTGTGTGATACTATGTGCTCAACTTCATGAAAACTAACGATACAACAGTGTGTGTGAAACTATGTGCTAAACTTCATGAACAGTAACAATACAACAATGTGTGTGATACTATGTGCTCAACTTCATGAAAATTAACGATTCAACACTGTGTGTGAAACTATGTGCTGAACTTCACGAAAACTAATTATAGAACACTGTGTAGGAATCTCTTTGCTTAACTTCATGAAAATGAAAGGTACAACACTGTGTGAGTATCTCAGTGCTTAACTTCAAGAAAACTAACGATACAACACTATGTATGAATCTATGTGCTTAACTTCATGAAAACTAACTATACAACACTGTGTGAGAATCTCTCTGCTTAACTTCATGAAAAATAACGATACAACTCTGTGTGAGAATCTCTCTGCTTAACTTCATGAAAACTAACTATTCAACTCTCTGTGAGAATCACCGTGCTTAACTTCATGAAAACTAACGATAAAACACTGTCTGTGATACTATGTGCTCAACTTCATGAAAACTAACGATACAACACTGTGTGTGAAACAGGTGGTCAACTTCATGAAAACTAATGATACAACACTGTGTGTGATACTATGTGCTCAACTTCATGAAAACTATCGATACAACACTGTGTGTGAATCTGTGTGCTCAACTTCATGAAAACTAACGATACAACACTGTGTGGGAATCTCTGTGCTTAACTTCATGAAAACTAACGATACAACACTGTGTGAGAATCTCCCTGCTTAACTTCATGAAAACTAACGATACAACACTGTGTGTGTTACTATGTGCTCAACTTCATGAAAACTAACGATACAACACTGTGTGTGAAACTATGTGCTCAACTTCATGATAACTAACGATACAACACTGTGTGGGAATCTCTGTGCTTAACTTCATGAAAACTAACGATACAACAGTGTGTGAGAATCTTCCTGCTTAACTTCATGAAAACTAACGATACAACACTGTGTGTGAAACTATGTGCTGAACATCACGAAATCTAACGATAGAACACTGAGTGGGAATCCCTGTGCTTAACTTCATGAAACTAACGATACAACACTGTGTGAGAATCTCCGTGCTTAATTTCATGAAAACTAACGATACAACACTGTGTGAGATTCCCCCTGCTTAACTTCATGAAAACTAACCATACAACAATATGTGTGAAACTATGTGCTGATCTTCACGATATCTAACGATAGAACACTGTGTGGGAATCTCTGTGCTTAACTTCATGAAAACTAACTATACAACACTGTGGTAGAATCTCCCAGCTTAACTTCATGAAAACTAAGGATACAATACTGTGTTTGATGCTATGTGCTCAACTTCTTGAAAACTAACGATACAACACTGTGTGTGAAACTATGTGATCAACTTCATGAAAACTAACGATACAACAATTTGTGTGATTCTATGTGCTCAACTTCATGAAAATTAACGATTCAACACTGTGTGTGAAACTATGTGCTGAACTTCACGAAAACTAATTATAGAACACTGTGTAGGAATCTCTTTGCTTAACTTCACGAACACAAAAGGTACAACACTGTGTGAGTATCTCCGTGCTTAACTTCATGAAAACTAACGATAAAACACTGTCTGTGATACTATGTGATCAACTTCATGAAAACTAACGATACAACACTCTGTGTGAATCTCCGTGCTTACCTTTATGAAAACTAACGATACAAGACTGTGTGTGAAACTAAGTGCTGAACTTCACAAAAACTAACGATAGAATACTGTGTGTGAATCTCCGTGCTAAACTTCATGAAAATTAACGATACAACACTGTGTATGAATGTAAGTGCTCAACTTCATAAAAACTAACTATACAACACTGTGTGAGAATCTCTGTGCTTAATTTCATGAAAAATAATGATACAACACTGTTTGTGAAACTATGTGCTGAACATCACGAAATCAGACGATAGAACACTGAGTGGGAATCTCTGTGCTTAACTTCATGAAAACTAACAATACAACACTGTGAGAGAATCTCCATGCTTAACTTCATGAAAACTAACAATACAACACTGAGTGTGAAACTATGTGCTCAACTTCATGAAACCTAACGATGCAACACTGTGTGTGATACTATGTGCTCAACTTCAGGAAAACTAACGATACAACACTGTGTGTGAATCTGTGTGCTCAACTTCATGAAAACTAACGATACAACACTGTGCGTGATACTATGTGCTCAACTTCATGAAAATTAAAGATTCAACACTGTGTGTGAAACTATGTGCTGAACTTCACGAAAACTAACGATACAACACTGTGTGAGTATCTCCGTGCTTAACTTCAAGAAAACTAACGATACAACACTATGTATGAATCTATGTGCTTAACTTCATGAAAACTAACTATACAACACTGTGTGAGAATCTCTCTGCTTAACTTCATGAAAAATAACGATACAACTCTGTGTGAGAATCTCTCTGCTTAACTTCATGAAAACTAACTATTCAACTCTCTGTGAGAATCACCGTGCTTAACTTCATGAAAACTAACGATAAAACACTGTCTGTGATACTATGTGCTCAACCTCATGAAATCTAACGATACAACACTGTGTGAGAATCCCCCTGTTATCTTCATGAAAACTAACGATACAACACTCTGTGTGAATCTCCGTTGTTACCTTCATGAAAACTAACGATACAGACTGTGTGTGAAACTAAGTGCTGAACTTCACAAAAACTAACGATAGAACACTGTGTGTGAAACTATGTGCTCAACTTCATGAAAACTAACGATACAACACTGTGTGAGAATCTCCCTGATTAACTTTTTGAAAACTAACGATACAACATTGTGTGTGATAGTATGTGCTCAACTTCATGAAAACTAACGATACAACACTGTGTGTGAAACTATGTGCTCAACTTCATGACAACTAACGATACAACACTGTGTGTGATACTATGTGCTCAACTTAAGGAAAACTAACTATACAACACTGTGTGTGAATCTGTGTGATCAACTTCATGAAAACTAACGATACAACATTGTGTGGGAATCTCTGTGCTTAACTTCATGAAAACTAACGATACAACACTG
>NW_024431379.1:0-15039 GCF_017639785.1 Mesocricetus auratus
TAGGCTCAGCTGCCTGAGCCCATGGACCCAGGCATTATCCTCTTTAGAGGAGGAGAAATGTGGCAAAGAGCCTCTACTCTCTTCACCTTGTTTTCACCTCAATGCCCTGAGTGTCCCTGCCTGGGGACCCAGGATGCTTTCAGGTACTCACCTCCTGGCTCCTCTGTGCTCATTTCAGAATCTATAACTGGCCCCTACAGCTGCCCAGGTCCTCCTCCCTGTGTGTTCCACTTGGCCAGTGCTACTCTGTTTGTCCCGTAGGCCTTTCCCTTCCCACATAGCTCCTGCCAGGAGCTCACCTGTGACCTAGTCTCGCCGAGAGGCCATAGTAGTAGGAATACTGAAGAATATTAATAAACGGCCTAGACACTGTTCTTGTGATGGTGAAGAGTATGACTGCTTTCTGCCTTTGTCTAAAAAGATTCTGCCTGAGGTTAAATTGAAGAGTTTTGGATAAATGACATTGACAGAGATTTCAATACATGATGGTATTGACTGCCTTTTGTGGTTATTAGTGTTCACTTTTATGTAGGTCTATAATTAAAGGAGCAAACTAAACAAGAAAAATTACAAAATGTACAGATTGAACAGAAAAGAGATATCAGGAAGAGTAATGGAGCTATGTCCAGTGCTCAAGGAGATAAAATGTTTAAAGAAAAGCCTGGTGCTAAATGGAATGAAGGGAGTGGTAACCTCAGGGCAGGACCCAACCAAGCTAAGCTTCCAACTTGTGAAAAGGAATTAAGGAAAATACTAAGCAGTAAAGGAAAACATCAAAAAATTGAAAGCTGGTGAAAATGTATTTGAACAAGGGGGCAAAGTTCCAGCCCCACCAGCAGAAGAATTTGGCAGCTTCAGCTACATCATTCTAGATGAGGGTTGGGGAATCTCCCTTCATGGCTAAGGAGGGAGGACAGGCATGTATCCGTGCATGGAGGCCCAGAGAGGCCATTCCATTAAGTTAAGGTGAAACTTGAATTGACTTGGAGACCTCAAGATGTTGGAGATTCAAGAGCCATAGGATACCTGCCAAGGAAAGCTGCTAGCTGGGTGTGGAACTAGTCCAAGAGAGGGAAGTATATTACAGTCAGCAAAGGAGAAAGGAGTTGGGTACCTAAAGAGTGTGTTTACATCAGACATGGGGATGCAGACTTTGGAGTTTGCTAAGAGAGTTTTCAGTCATGCTTTGGTCCAGTATTTCCTCACTATCTTCCCTTTCCTCCCATTTTGAAGGGTAATGTGTATTTTGTGCCATCGTATATTGGAAGTGTTAGAAATATAGTGCTAAGTGGGACTGCAGGTCCTGTGATGGGTGTGGAACACATGGTGGGTGGGAAACACAGGGAGACCTACAGACAAAACTTCTGTAGAAAGTTTACTGGTAGAAGGTAAGGGAGTAAGGTAAAGGAAGAAAGAAAGAGATAGACAGAGAAAGAGACAGAGAGATAGAGGGAGACAGATAGAACTGCATCCTCAGAGAAGAGAGAAGAGAGTGGAAGTAGGTAGAGTTTGACTCTTAAAGGGCCAGAATACTGCCTACCAGGCACAGAGGGGTGACAGGTTGTGTCAAGTTCCCAAGTGATGGGGGCAGGTTTACTTGGATTATTATAGGAAGTTTGAGACCTGCTTTTGCATTTTGATTTTACAGGGGTTACATTTAAGAGTTTTCCATGTGTCTCAGAAGAGACTTTGAATTTTTACACAGAGTTAAGACTGTTAGAGATTTGGGGGACTTCTCAAGTTGAAGTGAGTGCAATTCTGCATTATGACTATAAGCCTATGGGGGCCAGGAATGGAATGTGCTGGTTTGAATAAGAATGGCTCCCCCATGGACTCATAGATTTGAATGATTAGGGAGTGGCTTCATTTGAAAGGATTAGGAGATTAGGAGTAGCCTTGTTAGAGTGGGTGTGCAATTGTAAGATAGGTGTGGCCTTGCTGGACAAAATTGTCACTGGGATTGGGCATGGGGTTCCAGAAACCTAATCCAGGCCTAGTGTTTCTCTCTCTTCCTGATGCCTTCAGATCCAGATGTAGGAATATCAGCTACCATATCTGCCTACAGGCTACCATGCTCCTTGCTGTGAGGATAATGGGCTTAACCTCTGAAACTGGTAGGGAGCTCCAATTGTTATAGTTATCATATCTCAGCAATAGAACATTGACTAATAGAGACTGTCACATAGCTTCCTGGAGCAAGTAGCCTTGCAAGGAGTTGTACACATACAGTGAGAACTTCCACAAACACATTATCAGTTGGCTGTGCTTTCTGTCATTGGATTTCTCAGCTGGCTGCATCCAGGCCACTGATGACAACACAAATCATTCTTGAGGCAAATCGCCAGGAACCAAGCATGGTGATCATGGGACTTTATTTTCCAGTACAACAAACTAATTAATGTGACAGGTTTGGTATGATGTAATGGGACAATGTCAGGGACACTTTTAGTAACATTCCCTTTCCTCCATGCTTAAAATCACTTTAAATGTGCCTCCTGATAACTGTGCTTTAGAATGGAAAAGCTAGATAGACCAGTACTCAAAAAACATAGATGTTTTGTTCCAGATTAAGTTTATACTAGAGTTCCTGTGCTTGGTTCCAGATTAAGTTTATATTACAAATCCATGCAATACCTTCATATGTGCTTAGTCTATAGAATGTAACTAAAATCTATCAACAGATATATAGCCAATTTACAAAATGGAACTTAGAGAAACTGCTGTTTAATTCTGAGAATTCTGGCCCTGCAGAGGTACACCAACTGTTTCAAAGAATGACATTAAGCATATAATTGTGGACAGTGGGAACCAAAGTACAGTGATGGCAAGATGATGTCAGTTAGTTTGAGAAAGAGATAAAGAAGGGCAAGAAAACTGAACATGAGGATAAATTGATTGACCTTAAAACCTATCTGGTTTAGTGAATGTAAAAAGAGAATAATTGAAAAAATTGGGAAATGGGTCCTGTTGTATTCAGTGTTGTTTTTACTGAAACAACCAGTAATGAAACACGAACCGCCAATCAACAAACCCACGTGGATTTTATTAGTTGAAGGGGGGCTAAAAGGAGGGTTAGGTATTGAACAACCAGGAGCAGAGATGGAAGAGTGTGGGGTATGAGCTTAAAAGGGGAAGCTTGTGCATGTGCACTGAGTGACATAGTGATGATGATGACATGCCTATGCTACTGTGCATGCCCTGCCCATCCTCACAGGGGTGGGGTTAGCCTAATGCTGGACGTTCCAACAGTCAGTGTCTAAGAGGCCGCCATTGGGAAACAAATAGTTTTCTAGCTGTGATGGTGGTAGAAGAAATGCTTTATAACATAAAATCAAAGGTTTTATGTCATTGGTAAAATGGTATGTAGGCTAGTACTTGTCAGTTATTCCAGAATATGTTTGTACTAAATGTTTCAAAGCTTTTTCAGCACAGGAGGTCTGTCCTAACTTGTAAACCCAATATGACCTTTGACGTCCTGAACACTTAGTATGCTAGTCTCTCCTTAATAGTTACCTTTAGCAGGTTTGACAACTCAAAATTGTGAATGCGTAAGAATAGTCATAAATGGAGCTGATCCAATTCTCTGAAGACATTCAGAGTTGAACTCCCAAAAGGATACATCACCACAAATCTTATAAATACAACAGTAGCTTAAAAATAAGGTATTAAAAAGTTTTAAATAAGTAAATTGTTTGGAATGGCATGAGAGAAACAAATTTTGCAATAATAATAGGAAAAATTTCAGTTATATTTTAAAATAATAACTCAGAGATGCTATGAATATCATCAATGACCTCAATAGCCCCCGTATCAATCCTTTTTTGTTGTTTAATACCCAGACAATTTGTGTGAGTTGATTGCCTCCAAATTAAGAGTAGGCTTTTATTGTGATAAACATAATAACTAAATGAAACTACATTATTAGCTAATTGTGCTTAGTTCTTAAATCAGCATACAAAATTGATCTAAAATAACTGGACACAGCATTGGGATGGGCTGTATTACAATGGGAGGCAAATGACCTGAGATGATACAAAATAATTTTGGAAAAAAATTTACAAAGATTTTACAATTAGCAGGTGTTGGTGGCACATGCCTTTAATCCCAGCACTCGGGAGGCAGAGTCAAGCGGATCTCTATGAGTTCAAGGCCAGCCTGGTCTACAGAGAGAGTTCCAGGACAGCCTCCAAAACAATACATAGAAACTCTGTCTCAAACACCCCCCAAAAAAGATTTTACAATGAAATGACTCCTTGTCCCATTGTCTGGAAATAAGAAAGCATTTATCAGCTAAACTTTTAGACAGCTCTAAGTTTTTCTAGGGTGAAAGTGACAACACAAATAGAAGACTGAGGAAAATTTGGCTTTTGGTTGCATAAGAGTGTATTTGCATGCCAGGACTGCTTTAACAAAGTAGCATAGACCTAGTGGTTTAAACAAAAAATAACTTATTTACTCAAAATTGTGAACTTCCTAAGACTAAATAAAAGGTTTATCTTTTTTTTCAGGGCATTTCTCTTAGTTTCTAAGCATTGGTCTCCACTTCCGACTTCAGATGACCTAATCTACATGACCCTGTGTTCTAATTTCTTATAGGAGCTCCAATTATATAGGATTAGAACAGATATATTGGATTGAAGTTGCCTTAGTTACCTGTATAAAGACCCTATCTCCATAAAATGTCACATTCTCAGGGGCTTAGTGCTGAAATTAAAATAAGACTTGATGGGGCAATAATTCAGACCTTAACAGTGAGTACCTAGATTAATAACCTGCTGCATTTGTCTAACACTTCAAACAAGCAGTGTATGAGAAACTAACCCAATTTATTTATAAATTGAAATCACAATGACAATAATTTACAGGTAAGTCTAGGTAGATTTTTTTTTCAAAAACAGGTATTCAGATTTAATGTATACAAACATAATGTTTTAAACAAACACAGAGCTGCTGAGAGGTAGTGGCACATGCCTTTAATCCCACCAAAGGGGAGGCAGAAGCAGGCAGATCTCTATGAGTTGAGGCCAGTCTTGTCTACAGAAGTAAGTTCCAGAACAGCCCATGTTACACAGAGAATCCCTGTCTAGAAAAAGAAAGGAAATTTGAAACATGTAAACAGGTGTGTTTGTCAATATGCTATACAAAGAACTATGCCTGTGCCTAATGTAACTGAACCGAGCTGAAAGTTGGGATTATGTGACTCTGGATATCCTCATTATCATAGGGAAAAATCATTATTAGTGTACATTAATTAATGTCTATTTATAAATATGCACAGTGTGTATAAACAAAATGATCTATTCTGAAACTTATTTATGACCAAACTTTGTGAACTTTGTGTTTATGTGTGAATTGGACAGTGTAAGCAAGGTGCACAGTAAAGAGACTACTGAGGTGGCTGTTCCAGGGTAAGGATGGAAGGTTTTTATTGTAGGTAAGAGAAAAAGAACATCCAGAGGCATCTGGAGGAATCCAGAATAATGAGAAAATGAAAAAGACTGGACATTGCCAAGGTCTAATGCAGGGCATGGAAAAGTTATGTGGGTTACAAAAGATAATGAGTAGCTGTGGGTAGGGAAGCCCATGATCTGGAGCAGCCTGGGAGTTTAGGACAGGGGAGCAAGTGAGAAGGGCCAGGATCTAGACCTGGACTTTAAGGTGTTTAACAAATATGTGTGAAGAGGTACAAAAGCAGGCTGAGGGCCAGCAAGGGCTTTGATATGCAATCAGAAGAATATGTCAGTAGCTAGTCATTTGACCCTCAGGCAGAGACAATGGAAATAACTCCTTTGGGCTAACAAACAAGTTTCACTAGTTCCTGAGGAATGATGACTTTTATCTAACCACCAGAAATTCTACTACAGTTCAGTTTGAGCTAACCTTTGAAGCAATTTTGGAACAAGTCAGTGGTCCTGACTTTTTGGGAGGAAATGTGGTATACACTTTGGACCTTAGGACCTTACTATATGACAAAGCAATTAAAGAATTTCAGAAACAAAAGTACCTGAAGCAACAGTATGAGAAAGCCCAGAGAAGAGGATGAAACTGGGCTCAAAGAAATGAACACAGGGAAATAAGAGAAATGCAAGAGGTGCTCCAGACCAAAACAAAAGCCAACAAAAGACAACCACCAGGAACAGCAGCAAAAAATAAAAAATAAAAAAGCCCTGCAAAATTAAGCACCAATGAGAAAAGCCTCAAATAAACACTCAGAATAAGAGAGGTGCACAGCTGGTTAACTCCCAGGTGGCAGTGCAGCTGCATGCACCAGAGGACAGCAGAAATACCCACCAGGCCACCAGTGGCAGGACACCAACAGTGCTCCCATAGGGTGCCCTGACACCATTCAGGACAGTCTTGGTGAACAGACTAGCGGGCAGGGTGGTAGTTCCTCTCTCGGGGCTGTGGTGAGCCCTACCTAACCTGGGAATTCTAGCCTAGGACTTTTAAGGGAGGTGGTTGCCCGATCCTTGCGTGCAGAATCCGGGACCCCCACCACATAACTGCACATAATAAATATATTATTGTTGATCTATCGTTAGTATGCAATAGAACACCAGACTTTTTCATTGTGTTTCATGTATCTAGATAATGATTTTTCTTCATTTTCATCACCCATTCCATTCTCTTATTCTCCTTCTTCCACCAAAACCTCTCTTAATTGCCCCAGCTACCTTCATGAATTATTTTGTTTGCAGCCAGTTTCTTATCCAAACGTGGGTCAAAGGCAACTTCTCAGGGAAAGGATAATATCCCAATGGAAACACCACTTAAGAAAATGATAGTCCCTTCTTCAACAAGAGTTAATTGTCAATAGTTAATGGACAGGAAGGGGTTGGGGCATCTTGGTCCCTTCTCCATCCATGAGGAAATATTAATGCATCTGGTCTTGTATAGATCTTGTGAAGAACAAGAAAATTCATGTGTGCAATGTTTTTCTGGTGTCTAGAAAACAGATTTTTGCTCTATATTGCCCATCCTCTCACTTACCTTCTTCCATTCTCCTTTCTGTATGTTTCTTGATCTTTAGAGGGTAAGTAATAAGATGAACATTCCACCATCAATTATTGGCATAATGATAAAGTAGAAATACACTAGAGGAATACACAAAGGAAACATTTAAAGATATTAATATAAGTAATAAAACCAAAAAAGTCAAATGTCATTAAATTGAAATAATGTATATCTCCTCAGTAACAGGAATAATCAATACAACGAAGAGACCAATACAGAGTACAATAAAAATATCTATCAGGAAATAATTTATCTAAAAAATATATAGAAGATCACTAAATGAGTCATTATTAATTATTATTATTATCCCCAAATGAGTCATCGAGTCATCTACAAACTAGTTGTTGTGAATATTCAGCAAGAAACCTGGGTATATAGTTTTCTCTATTGTATACAGTCTTTGGTTCCTCTAGAAATATATACATAGGGGTGATGTAGCTGCAATATACAGTAGTTCTATTTTAGTCTGTGGAGTGAACTATATATTGATATCCATAGTGGCTGCATTAGCATTCCCATCAGTAATATAGAAGGATTCTTATCTAGCACCAACCCAACATTTTTAGCAACATTTGATGTTTTTTGACTTCCTTTCTTGCAGCCATTCTCTGTGACATATGATGGAATCTACAGACGGGTATTCAGCCTAGATATCCAACAACAGATGAATGGGTTAAAAATATAATACACATATACAATGGTCCCATATTCAACTGATAGAAACAAAATCTCAGGCTTATTTCCTGGGGAGGCAAGAGGCAGTTCAGATGAGGCTTTGGTTCTCACGTAATGTACATCAGATTCTCTGCTTACTGGAAAGATCTGTAAATGTTCTTTTAACATCTGAGCTTTCTGTTTTGAAAAACATTTTCAAAGTGGACAAAAAACCCTCCCAAATATTGTCATCTGTGTTCTTTTTATAGGAAACTTGTTTTAAATACAAGTTGTAAGTATGCTGAAAGAAAACAATGAGGAACAGTGGGAACACCAAGGAGGAGATGGGGAACAGGGAAAATAGAAGAAAGCAGGGAGGACAGTGGATGAATAGGAACACAATATACTGATACCTACATGTAAAAATACCATAGTGAAACAAATTGTTTTATGTGTTAATTTAAAAATTAATAAAAACAAAATACTAAATTATAGAACACAATAAATTTATAAATTTACATTCGTACTATATGATAGATTTTAAGTAAAAAAAATCTAGAGAAAAAGAGAATGATTATATAATTTTATCAAGTATACTTCCCAGGAATATGAATCTGTTGTTAACATGTGTTTAATATCTGATCCATAAACAATAGAGCTTCAAAATGTATGAAATAAAATATTCAAGAGTAATAGAAAATTCCACAATTATTTATGGGAACCTTAACACATCTCTTCCAATATGTGATAGAACAGATATTTGGAAATTATGCTGAAGAATTCCACAAAATATAACAACTAGACAAAGAAAAATGTGTAATATGAACAGTAGCTTAATTATTATGTAATTTAAAATTGGAGTTTAAATATTTCAGATATGAAATACCATCATACTGATTATATCACTATTCAGGTATATGAAATACTTGAAGAAACCATGCCAGTTTTAAACAGTGTCTTCCAGAAAGAGGAGAAATCTTTTCAAGCCCTTTTCAAATCTAACATTCCTGTGATTGCATATGAGAAAAACTACACTAATAGAAACTATAGAATAATCTATATCATGAAAATAGGCACAAAGAGTCAATTAATCAACTAGCAAAAATAAAAAGTTGGTTATATCGAAAGCAGGCTTGTCATTTTAACCTATAATATTGTGTCTATATCCATAATGAAGATTTGATAAAGTTGTGGCTACATAAAATGTTGTCATTGAAGAAATCTTGGTAAATGGTACTGCTATTTTAAAATATTTAATTGTGTTATTCTAAAGTTATCTAAACATGGTTTAAAGAATTAAAGATGTCACACACATGCATTTTCAATTTACTTAAAGTCTACTGGGATTGTAAACTTTTGGATCATGATCTAGATTTTTGGGTCAATGAAATGTCGAACCACATAGTATTTTCAATCCACTTTTTGACCATGCCTATAGGCTGTAAAAATTAAAATATTTATGGTGTGTTTGGATTTTAGACAATACGAGTTGGAACTGGAGATATGTCATCTTAAAAAGTTTATTAAACATGGAAAGGGCTCTTGAGGGAGAGAAATGAAAAAGTAATGGATGATGAATTGATTCAAAATATGTGATATATTTAAACAAAAACAGCATTATGAAGCCCATTGCTTTGTTCAATAAGTATACACTGATAAAAAAATTACTTAAGAAGTTAAAACACATTTTAAGAGATCCGCACAGTAAATAAAATTCTCAGGCCTTGCCAAACTCTAACAGGAATTGAGATGATAGCCAAAGCTGTGATTTTTATGTTGTTTAGAGATCTGGTCCCTTATGAAACATGCATGTCTAAGATAAACTATTTTTCAAGTCAATCAGTAGGTTGACTACTCAAAGTCAGATCTCTTAGGACATAGAAATGTACATTCCATCTATGTCTTTTAGTTGTCACAGAGATGGGCACAAGAAAACAACAGCGAAGATGGTCTCCTAAGGATGTCTGCTGACAGAATACCTAGATAAGACCAGAAAGACCTGTTGAAGATTCCAGGCAGTTAGAAAAGGTTTGTCACCTCCATTAACCAAATCAATTTAATCCCCACAGACATGCCCAGAGATTAATCCTCTTAATGCCTCTAGATACTTACAAATTAGAAATCAATACAGATTATTACGAGTTCACCCCCTGTCAACTTGACAGACAAACCTATTCCTTAAAAATACTATGTGTTTTGAGTGTTTTTCCTTCATGTGTGCCTGTGAACCATGCACATGCAGTGTCTTTGTAGTACAGAAAAGGATATGAGATTTCCTAGAACTGGAGTTACAGATGGTTGTGAACTGCCTTTTGTATGCTAGGAGTTGAACCCAGGTCCTTTAGAAATTAGTGCTTTCAACCAGTGAGCCATCATTCAAGCACTCTAAACATTACTTTTTAGGAATATCCCTTTACCCTTTGTTCCTCTAAGTTCATGGCTGTCTTATAATAAAAATGCATTCAGTCAGTCCCACTTCAATAGTTCTCATACTCTTCAGGAGTTCCAACATTACTTTAAAATTCAAAGTCTGTGTTTTATTGAGACTCAAGGCAATTTCTTAACTACAACCTTCTATTAAAAAGAAATTGGCATCGTTATTCAGAGTACCCAGTCAGTGACCCAGTTTCAGGTTAACTACATTGAACCAGTTTATTGTTGGAATGGGCTATACTTCATCCTTAGTAGAATAGGTACTTCTGGTTATAGATTTGCCTTCCCTGCGTGTCATGCTTCTTCCAAAAGTATCATCTGTGGGACTTATAGAATGCCTTATCCATCAGCACAGTATTCCACATAGTATTGCTTCAGATCACGGCATTGACTTCACAATCAGAGAAGTGAATAAGTGTGATAGTGGGCCCATGTTCATGGAAACCACATATCCTTCCATATTCCTCACCATCCCAAAGTAACTGGAATGAATAGTGAAATGGTCTTTTGAACACACAGTTACAGTGCCAATTATTGTCTTGAGACCTGGGCATACGACTGAATCAGAGTACAATGCATGGTGCAGCTTCTCCCACAGCCAAGATTCATGGGTCTAGGAAGTAAAGGGTAGAAATGGGAATGGTTCCACTTACTATCATACTTAGCAAATCTGTAGAAAACTTTTGCTAACTATTCTTGGGACCTTAAGTTCCACTGGCCTGATTCCAAGTGTGAATTGTTTCTTCCATGTGACACAACATTCCATTGAATGGGAAGCTTAGACTTCCTCTTGGCCACTTTGGACTTCTGATACCCTTTAGCCAACAGGCTAAGCAAGGAATAACAGTGTTCAGAGGGGTGATTGACCCAGATTAGCAAGTGGGAAGTTAGACTGTTTCTCCACAATGGAGGTAAGAAAGATGATGTTTGGAGTGCAGGAGATACTTTAGGGCATCTATTGGTGTTATCTTGTCCTGTGATTAAAGTTGATGGGAAACAACAACAGCCTAGTCCTGGCAGGATAACTAAGGATCATGCTTAATTTCCAAATGAGTAGAATATCCATGTCATAATTTCACCTAACATGATGTGGCTATCATATATCCCAGACGTTTCAGGAGTGAAGGTATGGGTTACTTTTCCAGGAAAAGAGCCAAGACCTGCTGAGGTTCTTGCTGAATGTAGAGGAAATACAGAACAGGTAGTAGAGGAAGATAGTTTTAAAATCAGGTAAGGCCATGTGACCAACTACAGAAACAAGAATTGCAATTGTCAGTGGGCATTGGTGGCACTCACATTTAATCCCAGCACTCAGGAGGCAGAGGCAGGCAGAACTCTGTGAGTTCAAGGCCAGCCTGGTCTACAGAGCGAGTTCCAGTACAGCCTCCAAGACAATACAGAGAAACCAAAAAAAAAAAAACAAAAAAAACAAAAACAAAATTGCAATCGGCATGTTTGTCCTATTTTGTCAAGACCACATTAAGCAAATATTTGTGCTCCATTTCTTTATCATGTAGTATAACATAGATTGAGATAATATCAGTGGTTACTATCATATTTAAGTTAAAAGTCATTAAAAGACTGAGCATTTCTAAAGGGGGAATTGTCACTATTTAAAATTTAATGCATTTGTGGTTGTACATGTGATAGCTATATCATGTTAGGTGATATTATGAACTGGACTCTGTTTTAATTTGAAATTAAGCATAAGGAGATGTGGTTATGTGTCAGGTTGACAAGGGATGGAAGTGAGATGACTAATTTTAGTTGTAAAGGGATTCATCTAAAATTTAAGCATCTGGGCAGGCCTGTGAGGGATTTTCTTGATTGGATCATTTTGCATATGAAGATCCACCTTAAATCTGAGCAATACCTTCTACTGGTAGCCCACATAAAGGAACACAGAAAAAGGAAGCTTTTTCCCCTGCTGTCTTTATTCTCACTAAAAGTTTCATTTATCCTGCCGTTAAAGCATCCATTCATTGGTCTTAGAAAGTACACCTTCTGCATTCCAATGAAAAGTGTAACAGGGCCCCAGACCTTAACATAACACACAAAATGGTGGAAATACTATTCAGGCTATAAAACTCAGCATGTAGGTAGTACCCCCTGGCAAAAATGAAACAAAGACTTAATCCATCAAATTCCATAGTTCTGGGAAAGTTTCTAAATGCTTCTCAGCTCCTGTACTTCGGTTTTTTGCTAATTGTTCTTGTTAACTGAAGTGTGTCAACCCAGGATGTGGTTTTTGTGAAGAGTACTACACTGGGATCCTGAACACTCAGTGTAGTCGAGGGCAGCTAATAAAAACTTTCTACTCTTTTAAACCTATGTCTGAGAAGGCTTCTCTTGTGAATACCCCATAATATCTCTGGAAGTCCCACCAAGATCCCAGAGATCAAAGTTTGAGACAACAGGGGTCTTAGAACTCTTTGAAGTAAGGAAGAGTACAATGGTCCGGGAACTTCTAAGAGGCTCATAACCTGAGATGTTCCAGGTCCTCAGGATTACCTTTGCTTATTCACCACCTAATGCTTCAGTAGAGTCTGATGCCTCCACCCTAAAAGGAAACAAATTAGAAAGTCATCTGGTTTGTCACTTCCAGAGGTGAGTCTGGTTAAGGCGCCTTCTGTTTGGACACATAGGAGAGAGGTGGGACATGGCTGCGAATTCAGTGTCAGTGATAACTGGTTTTTGAGAAAAGTTTCATAAACATAGCTGCTATAACAATGAAATGCTTTGAAAAATAGTCATATGTGGAAGACTTCTCTCTTTTTTTAACACAAACTTTATTCAAAATGACAAACGTCTTTAATATGTGTGTAGAAACTTTGAAAGTAGTATGGGAAAATACATTAAGATATAAACATAGTCAAAAACTTTCTGAATAATTCTCTAATAGATTAAGAATTAAGAACCAGAATGGTGAAGTAGGATTCCATCCAATTAAAACACATAGCAACCAATTTGTCAGTCTATAAATATCCTTCACAGTGAGAGAAATCTCTGCTAATTGTTGTAAAAGAATGTGTAAATATCAATAATATGTAAAGAGGTAAAACAATTCAACACTGGCTGAAAAACAAATCATCCTATCAATAAATGGACCAATGAATTTAATGGATAATTCCCAAGGAGTAGAGAAGGCTAAAAATCCCTACCCGTGGCAGAAATTCAAATCAAAACTACATTGAGATTCTACCTCACTTCAGTTAACACATTGTCTACAAAATGAGAGCTGACTCTGGAAACTTAGAGCAAACAGGAATGCAATAGCCTTCCAAGGTTCCCAACTGTCCTGACCCTTCATGGCCATCACTGAGGTTAGAGGTAAGAAAGAAGTCACCTAGCATCCTATTCCTAGACTTTGCAAGGCCCCACTAGAACTCCATGACTTGCCCCCTATCCAGCTCCAAACTTGTCAAGGGACCAATATGAAGGTACACTACTGGAGGAGTATTCAATCTGAGACTTTTCTGTGCTGGGACCTCCGCTGGGATTTAGGGAGAGATGGGTCCTCTCGGTGGTTACAGTCTGGTTGCCCTTGTGCCTAACTAGGGCTCTCCTGGCTCCAACCCAGTTCTAAGGAGCATCTCTCCAGGAGCACTCTGTCGTGTTCTTTCCTCCTCCACCCTCCTTTGAATCCACCCACCAGGTCCAGAGAGATGATTGTCATTTCATGTGAAACTTTCAAGGACAGAAGGGCACTGATGATGCCTTTCATGTCCCCAAAGAAAACAACTTTCCACTGAGATTAGCATACACAGCACTATTGCCCTCCAGAATAAAAGGAGAAATATGACCTCAGAAAAACACAAATTGTGGGAATTCAGGACCACTAGATGAGTATTAAAGAAGTACTTCCTCAGAAGAGGAAGAAACAGGCACAAACATGACTGTTACTGAAAGAAAATATCCCATTATAAGAGTAGACATGCAAATGAGAAATGGAAAGCAATCAAACATTATCAGTACAACAGAACATAAAACTTGTAAAATGAGAGGAGGAAATGAACTCTGAATATTTGAAACAAGAAGAATAAAATTTAGTGATTGCCCAGTTTTTACAATGACTATAATAATCTTAATTCTCCAGTTAAAAGATACGGAGAATCTACTTGGGCTAAGGTACATTTCAGAAGAATGCCGTTTATAAGAAATTAATCTGTTTGCAAAGAAACAGATATAGGGAAAATATGGAAAATGATAATCCAAACAAATGTAATCAAGCAGGAATAGTCATTTTCATAACCAGCAATATAGGCTTTAAGACACAAAGAGTCACTATACACTGAATAAAACAAGAATACATGAAGAAGGTATAACTAAGGATTGGAAAGTAGGAGAGTACTTGCCTGGCATGTGCAAGGATCTGAATTTGGTCTCCACACCATAAAAGGAAGATATAGCTACTAAAAATGTAAATGTTCCCAATGCTGATATCCCTAGGTTTTATAAAACCACAGCTAGTCATAAGGCCTTCATAAAATAATAGCAGGTTACTCCTTTTCCCTGATTCAAATAAAACCATTGAAAACAATAGATTTTCAAAACAATCAGCTAAGAAACATCAAAACAATAATGTATGTAGTACAATGACTGAAATGGTCATCTGCATAATATTCCACTCAACATCTCCAGAATACACATTTGATTATTAGCACATTATTCTAACATACACCATTTATTAAGACTGAGATAAAATATTATTGAATTAAAATATAATAATTTATTGTATCATATATAATCTCAAGTGAATTTAAAAAGAAATTGATAGCAAAAGAAATTGAATAATCTATTCACATATGCTATGTTTAGACAACATAGTAGTTTGAAATTGGTGAGTTATTGAAGAAGGGGGTTGGCGGAGGGCACGGGAGGAGGGGAGGGAAAGGGAGAGGGACCAGGAACTGACTTGTGAAGCAACTTTGTTTCTAA
>NW_024431380.1:0-2937 GCF_017639785.1 Mesocricetus auratus
TTGGTTTGTTCCTGCTCTGGCTTAACCAGAACTCCTGTCACAGGTCAAAATACCCATCTCTATTTTGGTACTTTGTTGATAGGAAATTCCTCAGGACAGACTGTATTCCTTACTCTACTGCACCCCTCATTTCCTTTTTCCAATTTCCTGCCTCAATCCTATTTCCCAACTGGGCTCCATCTGTCTGTTCCAGGGGACTTACAGCGTTCCTGCTGTCCTTTCCAGAAGACACTCACAGATTGAGTGGGAGTGGTTAAAGTGACCAAGTTGATGAGCTGTCAAGACAGGTACAAAAGGCATTCCTGGTGGTATAAGCAGCTGTTTACCATGCTCTTTGAGTGGAACTACAAGCACAGTCATAGCTAGGGAAATAGAGGGTCATTGGGCAGATGTGCCTTATGACCATCTTTTTGTACAACAGCAACTGCTGCTGCTGAAGGAACCTGAAGGAGATGCAACCATGCACATCACACACAAAATCAGGAGGATGGATGCAGGATCCTAATGTCTGCTGTTGGTGGTTGAAGGTGTTCTGATGGTCTGTCCTGGATCCCTTCTGTGGCAGTTACTCTTCACCAGGCTGGTGTTCTACTAAACCATTTCTGTTTCCTCACTTCCAAACAGAAAGAAACATGAAAGCATCTCTATTAGTGAGTTTGATAGGACAGGAATTGGTGCCAAATATTCCACTATTCTGAACATTTTGCCCCTAAGGCTAACTCCCCTCCCTTCCCTCCCACGTGTTCATGCCCATGCAATGCTGTCTACTTTTACATCAACAGTCCAGTATTTACATATACAGGAAACTGGAAATGTGCCAACTAATGTACTAGACATCTTAAAATCTGTGCCCTCTCAGTGGGTACAAATGTGATTTAAAATGATAATAAAATAATATCTTTTTTTTTTTTTTTAATTTTAAATAGCTTGTTTCACATGTCAATCCCAGTTCCCTCTCCCTCCCCTCCTCCCGCACTCCCCTTCCACCCTCCCTCCCACCCTATTGCCAAATCCCTCCACATAGGGGATGTCTAGAGTCTATCATTTCACTCTTGGTAGGGTCAAGGCACTCCTCTAAGAGTCCAGGCTGAGAGAGCATCTCTCTTTGTGCCATAGGCACATGAAGACAGATTGTATACCAGGGATAGACACTGATCCACAGCTCAGAGCCCCATAGGTTGCCCAGGCCTTCTCACTGACACTCACATTTGGGGGTCCAGATCAGTCCCATTCTGGCCTCCCCACTGTCGGTCTGGGGTCCAAGAGCACTCCCCTGTTCAGATCAGCCGTCTCTGCTGGTTTTGCCAGCCCATTCCTTGCCAATTTGCTCATCACTCCTCTCTCTCTGTCACTGGGTTCCTTGGGTTCAGTTCAGTGCTTAGTTGTGTGTTTGCCTCTGCTTCCATCAGTCCCAGGATGAAGGCTCCCGGATAGTTATAGACATCAAGTTCATTATCAGGAATGGGCATTCGAGGTGGTCCTTCCACTATTGCTTAGCTTGCCAATTGATGTTATACCTTTAGATCACTCGAGGTCACTCTGGTGCCTGATCTGTCTTCGATCCTATGATTCCCTCTTCCCCCTATTTTACCCCCACCCCCTCAACTTCCTGTTCCCCCATGACCAACTCCCTTCCTCTTTACCCCCTCTACTCTTCCCAGGTCCCACTACCCCCCTCGCCCTGTTCCCCATCCATTCAGAGGATCTTGTCTCCATCCTCTTCTCTTGGGTACTATGCATATATGCATATCTTTTAGGTTCTTTCCTGTTTCCCAGACTCTCTATCTGTGGAAGTGCAGACTGGCACTATCCTGATCTATATTTAAAATCCATATATGAGTGAGTACATACCATGTTTGTCTTTTTGCGACTGGGTTACCTCACTCAGGATGGTTTCTTCCAGTGCTATCCATTTCCCTGCGAATTTCAAGATTCCATTGTTTTTTTCTGCTGAGTAATACTCCATTGTGTAAATGTACCACATTTTCTCCATCCACTCTTCAGTTGAGGGGCATCTAGGTTGCTTCCAGGTTCTGGCTATTACAAACAATGCTGCTATGAACATAGTGGAGCAGATGCCCTTGTTGTATGAACCTGCCTCATTTGGATAAATGCCTAAGAGTGGAATTGCTGGGTCTAGTGGTAGATTAATTCCCATTTTCCTGAGGAATCTCCATACTGATTTCCAAAGAGGCTGTATGAGTCGGCATTCCCACCAGCAATGGAGGAGTGATCCTCTCTCTCCACATCCTCTCCAGCATAAATTGTCTTCGGTGTTTTTGATTCTAGCCATTCTGACAGGAGTAAGATGGTATCTCAGAGTTGTTTTGATTTGCATTTCCCTGATGGCTAAGGATGTTGAGCACTTTCTTAAGTGTCTCTTGGCCATTTTAGCCTCCTCTACTGAGAATTCTCTATTTAGCTCTGTACCCCACCTTTCAAGTGGATCCTTTGGTGTTTTGGAGACTTGTTTCTTGAGTTCTTTGTAAATTTTGGAGATTAGCCCTCTGTCAGATGTAGGGTTAGTGAATATCTTTTCCCATTCTGTGGCCTGCCTTTTTGTCTTTTTGATTGTGTCCTTTGCCTTACAAAAGCTTTTTAGTTTCAGAAGGTCCCATTTGTTAATTGTTGATCTCAGTGCCTGTGCCACTGGTGTTATGTTTAGGAAGTGGTCTCCTGTACCAACTCGTTGAAGAGTATCTCCCACTTTCTCTTCTAAAAGTTTCAGTGTGGCTGGATGTATGTTGAGATCTTTGATCCATTTGGACTTAAGTTTTGTACAAGGCGATAAACATGGATCTATCTGCAGTCTTCTGCATACCATTACCCAGTTATGCCAGCACCATTTGTTGAAGATGCTTTCTTTTTTCCACTGTACAGTTTTAGCTTCTTTGTCAAAAATCAGGTGTTCATAGGTGTGTGGGTTAAAATTAGGGC
>NW_024431381.1:0-943 GCF_017639785.1 Mesocricetus auratus
TTCTCTATGCCTCTTGGGCCCTTGATATTGGAATATAGAAGTCCACCATGGTTACCAGGCCACAGTTATGATCTCACATTCTGTCCCTTGCTCATACATATCACACATACTTAAAGAACTCCAACCCACACATGGGATCACATAAGGCATCACTTATTTTCTCTTAAAATTCAAGTTCTTTGTGAGATTTAATTATAGTCATTTATCTTGGAATGTGAAAAACAGTGGTTTCTGTAGGTGGAGCTCTTTAGCTTTCTTTTAAATTCTCATATTTATACTTTAACACTTATTCCCTCTTGCATGTATTTTCTCCTTATTTTCTGAAATTTAATTTGGAGAAAAGATGACAAAAACAATAACAGGATCAATCACTACAACCACTCACTGAAAAAAATAAATGTCACAAAACAAGCAAACAATGAAGAAACACAGTAGAGCATAGATTTCTAACGTACACATTTATGGTGTGATCCTTATATTGAAGTATGTAGTTAGCAGGACATGAAAATTACATGTTCAAGCCCAACTGCACTATAGTGAAACCTTGTCTTGTTCTAAAAAGAAAAAGTATACGTTACAATGTATCAAACAATTTGGTGGTATATAACCAATGAACAGAATTACTATTCTGAGGAACAGGGAAGAAACTCTAGGGATGGCTAATTTAATCATGAATTAGGATATACTGAGTGACATTTCTTTAAAGGAAGGGAATGGAGAGATGTGTGCACATTGTTGGTACAGGATTTCATTATGATCATAGAGAAATGGAAAACAAAAAAGGGGAACAAGAATCACAAAAACATTGCTTCTAAAATGAAAACAAGCTATGACCCTATTGTCAATGTGGAGGACAACTTTTTGATACTAGAGTATGTGTACAACACAGTAGTCAGACAGGAAGTTAAGGTGGCACTACTAGATGAGGAGAAGCTTGTGAGAA
>NW_024431382.1:0-9318 GCF_017639785.1 Mesocricetus auratus
CTGGTCCCGTGGGTGGAGAAGAAGAACAGGAATCTGGGGCGCTTATCCTCTTACCTGCTACCCTGGAGCCTATGCTGGGTCCTGTTGTACTTGATTCAGAACAGCTACTCCCCTCGTCTCCCTGGGTCCTCTGGTTTCCTGGTCTCGTTGGTGGGAGAGAAGACTTGGCGTCTGGGTGCTTGGCTCCGGCCGGGATTGTGAGCTCTGTGCAGTTCCCAGGCGATCTGCAGGCACTGGAGCACAGGCCTGGAAGCCGGGCTGTTTACCTGATGCTGCCCGAGGAACAGCTGCTTCCCTGGACACCCAGCCTCCTCTCCTTTCCTGGTCTCGTTGGTGGGAGCGAAGATCTGGAGTCTGGGGTGCTTGGCTCCCGCCGGGATTGAGAACTCTGTGCAGGTCCCAGGCGATCTGCAGACACTGGAGCACAGGCTGGGAAGCAGGCCTGTTTACCTGATGCTGCCCGAGGAACAGCTGCTTCCCTGGGCTCCCAGCCTCCTCTCCTTTCATGGTCTTGTTGGTGGGAGAGAAGATCTGGGGTCTGGCGTGCATGGCTCCTGCCAGGATTGGGAGCTCTGTGCAGGTCCCAGGCAATCTGAAGGCACTGGAGCACAGGCCAGTAAGCCGGCCTGTTTACCTGATGCTGCCCGTGGAACAGCTGCTTCCCTGGACTCAGTTTTGAAATTGTTAAGCACTTAGTTTCACATACTGTGTTGTATCGTTACTTTCCATGAAGTTAAGTACATAGTTTCTCATATAGTGTTATATAGTTAGATTTCATGAAGTTAAGAACATAGTTTCACACACACTGTTGTATCGTTTTCTCACACAATGTTGTATAGATAGTTTTGAAGAAGTTAACCATGTAGCTTCACATACTGTGTTGTAACGTAAGTTTTCATGAATTTAAGTACGTAGCTTCTCTTATACTGTTATATAGTTAGTTTCCATGAAGTTAAGCACCTAGTTTCTAATACAGTGTTATATCGTAAGCTTTCATGAAGTAACACATATGGTTTCACACACTGTGTTATATCGTTAGTTTTCATGAATTTCAGCAAGTAATTTCACACACAGTGTTGTATCGTTAGCTTTGAATAAGTTAAGCATGTAGTTTCAAACACAGTGTTGCCTTGTTAGAATTGAAGAAGTTAAACACTGAGTTTAATATACAGTCTTGTATCGTTAGTTTCGATGAAGTTAAGCACGCATTTTCTCACACAATGTTGTATCGTTATTTTTCATGAAGTTAAGTACGTAGTTTCTCATATAGTGTTATATAGTTAGACTTCATGAAGTTAAGCACATAGTTACACACACAGTGTTATATTGTTAGTTTTGAAGAAGTTAAGCACTTAGTTTCACATAATATCATTAGCATTTGTGAAGTTAAGTACGTAGTTTCTCATATAGTGTTATATAGTTAGATTTCATGAAGATAAGCACATTGTTTCACACACAGTATACTATCGTTAGTTTTGCAGAAGTTAAGCACATCGTTTCTAACACAGTGTTATATGGAAAGTTCTCATGAAGATAACCACATAGTTTCACACAGTATTGTATCTGTAGGTTTGAAGAAGTTAAGCACATAGTTTCTAACACAGTGTTATATGGTAAGTTCTCAGGAAATTAAGCACGTTGTTTCAAAAACAATGTTGTATTGTTAGTTTTGAAGAAGTTAACCACGTAGTTTTACCTACTGTGTTGTATCGTTAGTTTTCATGAAGTTAAGTACGTAGTTTCTCATGTTGAGTTAAATAGTTAGATTTCATGAAGTGAAGCACATAGTTTCCAACACACTGTTGTATCGTTAGTTTTGAAGAGGTAAACACACAGATTCACACACAGTGTTCTTTCGTTAGTTTTCAAGAAGTTGAGCACTTAGTTTCACATACTGTGTTTTATCGTTAGATTCCATGAAGTTAAGCACGTATTTTCCCACACAATGTTGTATCGTTAATTTTGAAGAAGATAACCACGTAGTTTTACATACTGTGTTGTATTGTTAGTTTTCATGAAATTAAGTACGTAGTTTCTCCTATAGTGTCATACAGTTAGATTTCATAGTTAAGCACACAGTTTTACACACAGTGTTGTATCGTGAGTTTTGAAGAAGTCAAGCACGTAGCTTCTAATACAGAGTTATATGAAAAGTTCTCATGAAGTTAAGCCCATAGTATCACACACAGTGTTGTATCATCAGTTTTGAAGAAGTTAAGCATGTAGTTTTGCACTCAGTGTTGTATCATTACTTTTGAGGAAGTTAACCATGTTGTTTCACACACAGTTTTGTATCATTACTTTTGAAGAAGTTAAGCATGTAGATTCACACAGTGTTGTATTGTTAGTTTTGAACAAGTTAAGCATGTAGTTTCAAACACAGTGTTGTATCATCAGCTTTGAAGTTAAGCACATAGTTTCAAACACAGTCTTGTATTGTTAGATTTGAAGAAGTTAAACACTTAGTTTCACACACTGTGTTGTATCGTTAGTTTCCATGAAGTTAAGTACGTTGTATCTCATATAGTGTTATATAGTTAGATTTCATGAAGTTAAGCACATAGTTTCACACACACTGTTGTATCGTTAGTTTTGAAGAAGTTAATCATGTAGTTTCACACACAGTGATTGTGAGTTTGAGTTTGAGTGTGAGTGTGAGTGTGAGTCAGCATGAGAGTTTGAATGAGAGTGTGAGTGAGAGTGTGAGTAAGAGTGTGAGTGAGAGTGAGAGTGTGAGTGAGAGTGTGAGTGAGATTGTGGGTGTTTACTGAGTGTGAGTGAGAGTGTGAATGTGAGTTTCAAAAACAATGTTGTATTGGTAGTTTTGAATAAGTTAAGCACTTAGTTTCACATACTTTGTTGTATCTTTACTTTCCATGAAGTTAAGGGCCTATTTTCTCACACCCTGTTGTATCTTTAGGTTTGAAGAAGTTAAGCACTTAGTTTCACATACTGTGTTGTATCGTTAATTTCGATGAAGTTAAGCGCACATTTTCTCACAGAATGTTGTGTTGTTAGTTTTCATGAATTAAGTACGTAGTTTCTCATATAGTGTTATATAGTTCGATTTCATGAAGGTAACCACACACAGTGTAGTATTGTTAGTTTTGAAGAAGTTAAGAATGTAGTTTCTAACACAGTGTTATGTGGTAAGTTCTCATTTAGTTAAGCACGTAATTTCAAACACAATATTGTATTGTTAGTTTTGAGGAAGTTAAGTACGTAGCTTCTCATATACTGTTATATAGTTAGTTTCCATGAAGTTAAACACCTAGTTTCTAATACAGTGTTATATCGTAAGTTCTCATGAAGTAAAGCATATGGTTTCACACACTGTGTTATATCGTTAGTTTTCATGAACTTCGGCAAGTAATTTCACACACAGTGTTGTATCGTTAGCTTTGAAGAATTTAAACACGTAGTTTCAAACACAGTGTTGTATTGTTAGAATTGAAGAAGTTAAACACTTAGTTTCACATACTGTGTTGTATCGTTAGTTTCGATAAAGTTAAGCACCCATTTTCTCACACAATGTTGTATCGTAAGTTTCATGAAGTACGTAGTTTCTCATATAGTGTTATATAGTTAGACTTCATGATGTTAAGCACATAGTTACACACAGTGTTGAATTGTTAGTTTTGAAGAAGTTAAGCACTTAGTTTCACATAATATCATTAGCTTTTGTGAAGTTAAGTACGTAGTTTCTCATATAGTGTTATATAGTTAGATTTCCTGAAGTTAAGCACATAGTTTCACACACAGTATAGTATCGTTAGTTTTGAAGAACTTAAGCACATAGTTTCTAACACATTGTTGTATGGTAAGTTCGCAGGAAATTAAGCACCTTGTTTCAAAAACAATGTTGTATTGTTAGTTTTGAAGAAGTTGAGCACTTAGATTTACAAACTGTGTTGTATCGATAGATTTCATGAAGTTAAGTACGTAGTTTCTCATATTGAGTTAAATAGTTAGATTTCATGAAGTGAAGCACATAGTTTCACACACAGTGTTGTATCGTCAGTTTTGAAGAAGTTAAGCACGTAGTTTCTACTGCAGTGTTATATGGTAAGATCTCTTGAAGTTAAGCACGTACTTTCAAACAAAATGTTGTATTGTTAGTTTTGAAGATGTTTAGCACTTAGTTTCGCATACTGTGTTGTATCGTTAGTTTTCATGAAGTTAAGCACATATTTTCACACACAGTGTTGTATAGTTAGTTTCCATAAAGTTAAGCACCTAGTTTCTAATAGAGTGTTATATCGTAAGTTCCCATGAAGTAAAGCATATGGTTTCACACAGTGTGTTATATCTTTAGTTTTCATGAACTTCGGCAAGTAATTTCACACACAGTGTTGTAGCGTCATCTTTGAAGAAGTTAAGCACATAGTTTCAAACACAGTTTTGTATTGTTAGATTTGAAGAAGTTAAACACTTAGTTTCACATACTGCGTTGTATCGTTAGTTTCCATGAAGTTAAGCACGCATTTTCTCACACAATGTTGTATCTTTAGTTTTCATGAAGTTACGTACGTAGTTTCTCATATAGAGTTATATAGTTAGATTCCATGAAGGTAAGCACATAGTTTCACACACACTGGTCTATCGTTATTTTGAAGAAGGTAAGCATGTAGTTTCACACACAGTGGGTGTGAGTTTGAGTGTGAGTGTGAGTATGAGTGAGAGTGAGAGTGATAGTGTGAGTGAGTGTGAGTGCGAGTGTGTGAGAGTGTGAGTGAGAGTGTGAGTGAGAGTGTGAGTGGGAGTGTGAGTGAGACTGTGAGTGAAACTGTGAGTGTGAGTTTCAAAAACAATGTTGTATTGTTAGTTTTGAAGAAGTTAACCACTTAATTTCACATACTTTGTTGTATCGTTAGTTTCCATGAATTTACGGGCGTATTTTCTCACTCACTGTTGTATCTTTAGTTTTGAAGAAGTTAAGCACTTATTTCCACATACTGTGTTGTATCTTTTCTTTTCATGAGTTAAGTACGTACTTTCTAATATAGTGTTATGTAGTTAGATTTCATGAAGTTAAGCACATAGTTTCACACACACTGTTGTATCGTTAGATTTGAAGAAGTTAAGCATGTACTTTCAATCACAGTGAGTGTGAGTGTGAGTGTGAGTGAGATTGAGAGTGAGAGTGATATGTGAGTGTGAGTGAGAGTGTGATTGTGAGTGAGAGTGTGAGTGAAGTTAAACTTGTTGTTTCACACAGAGTGTTGTATCATTACTGTTGAAGAATTTAAGCATGTAGATTCACACACAGTGTTGTATTGTTAGTTTTGAAGAAGTTAAGCATGTAGTTTCACACACAGTTTTGTGTCGTTAGTTTTGAGTAAGTTAAGCACCATGTTTCAAACACAGTGTTGTATTGTTAGTTTTGAAATTGTTAAGCACTTCGTTTCACATACTGTGTTGTATCGTAAGTTTCCATGAAGTTAAGAATGTAGCTTCTCATATAGTGTTATATAGTTAGATTTCATGAACTTAAGCACATTGTTTCAAACACAGTGTTGTATCGTTAGTTGTGAAGAAGTTAAGCACATAGTGTCTAACACAGTGTTATATGGTAAGATCTCATGAAGTTAAGCACGTACATTCAAACACAATGTTGTATTGTTAGTTTTGAAGAAGTTAAGCACTTAGTTTCGCATACTGTGTTGTATCATTAGTTTTCATGAAATTAAGTACATAGTTTCTCCTATACTGTTACATAGTTAGCTTTCATGAAGTTAAGCACATATTTTCACACACAGTGTTGTATAGTTAGTTTCCATGAACTTCAGCACCAAGTTTCTAATACAGTGTTATATCGTAAGTGCTCATGAAGTAAAGCATATGGTTTCACACACTGTGTTATATCGTTAGTTTTCATGAACTTCAGCAAGTAATTTCTCACACAGAGTTGTATCATTAGCCTTGAAGAAGTTAAGCACATAGTTACACACAGAGTGTTTATTGTTAGTTTTGAAGAAGGTAAGCACTTAGTTTCACATAATATCATTAGCTTTCGTCAAGTTAAGTATGAAGATTCTCAAATAGTGTTATATAGTTAGAATTCATGAAGTTAAGCACATAGTTTCACACACAGTATAGTATCGTTAGTTTTGAAGAAGTTAAGAATGTAGTTTCTAACACATATGGTAAGTTCTCAATTAGTTAAGCACGTAATTTCAAACACAATATTGTATTGTTAGTTTTGAGGAAGTCAAGCTCTTAGTTTCACATTCTTTATTGTATCGTTAGTTTCCATGAAGTTAAGCACGGATTTTCTCACACAATGTTGTATCGATAGTTTTGAAGAAGTTAACCACGTAATTTCACATACTGTGTTGTATCGTTAGTTTTCATGATGTTAAGTACGTAGTTCCTAATGTACTGTTATATAGTTAGTTTCCATGAAGTTAAGCACATAGTTTCCAACACTGTGTTATATGGTAAGTTCTCAGGAAATTAAGCACGTTGTTTCAAAAACAATGTTATATTGTTAGTTTTGAAGAAGTTAATCACTTAGTTTCACATACTTTGTTGTATCGTTAGTTTTGAAGAGGTTAAACACACAGATTCACACACAGTGTTCTTTCGTTAGTTGTCAAGAAGTTGAGCACTTAGTTTCACATACTGTGTTTTATCGTTAGTTTCCATGAAGTTAAGCATGTATTTTCCGACAGAATATTGTATCGTTACTTTTGAAGAAGTTAACACGTAGTTTACAAACTGTGTTGTATCGTTAGTTTTCATGAAGTTAAGCACATTGTTTCTAACACAGTGTTATATGGTAAGTTCTCAGGAAATTAAGCACGTTGTTTCAAAAACAATGTTGTGTTAGTTTTGAAGAAGTTAAGCACTTAGTTTCACATACTTTGTTGTATCGTTAGTTTCCATGTAGTTAAGTGTGTATTTTCTCACATAATGTTGTATTGTTAGTTTTGAAGAAGTTAAGCACTTAGTTTCACATACTCTGTTGTATCTTTAGTTTTCATGATGTTAAGTACGTACTTTTTCATATAGTCTTGTATAGTTAGATTTCATGAAGTAAAGCACATAGTTTCACACACACTGTTGTATCGTTAGTTTTGAAGAAGTTAAGCATGTAGTTTCACAGTGTTGTATCTTTAGTTTTGAAGAAGTTAAGCACCTAGTTGCAAACACAGTGTTGTATTGTTAGTTTTGAAGAAGTTAAGCACTTAGTTTCACATATTTTGTTGTATCATTAGTTTACATGAAGTTAAGTACGTACTTTCTCATATAGTGTTATATAGTTAGATTTCATGAAGTGAAGCACGTAGTTTCACACACAATGTTGTATCGTTAGTTTTGAAGAGGTTAAACACACAGATTCACACACAGTGTTCTTTCGTTAGTTTTCAAGAAGTTGAGCACTTAGTTACACATACTGTGTTTTATCCTTAGTTTCCATGAAGATAAGCACGTATTTTCCCACACAATGTTGTATCGGTAGTTTTGAAGAAGTTAACCACGTAGTTTCACACACAGTGTTGTGTCATTAGTTTTGAGGAAGGTTAGCACGAAGTTTCAAACACAGTGTTGTATTGTTAGTTTTGAAGAAACTAAGCACTTCGTTTCACATAATATCATTAGCTTTCGTGAAGTTAAGTACGTAGTTTCTCATATAGTATTATATAGTTAGAATTCATGAAGTTAAGCACATAGTTTCACACACACTGTAGTATCGTAGTTTTGAAGAAGTTAAGAATGTAATTTCTAACACATATGGTAAGTTCTCATTTAGTTAAGAACATAATTTCAAACACAATATTGTATTGTTAGTTTTGAGAAGTTAAGCTCTTACTTTCACATACTTTGTTGTATCGTTAGTTTCCATGAAGTTAAGTGCGTATTTTCTCACACAATGTTGTATCGTTAGTTTTGAAGATGTTAAGCACTTAGTTTCACATACTGTGTTGTATCGTTGGTTTTCATGAAGTCAAGTACGTACTTTCTCATATAGTGTCATATACTTAGATTTCATGAAGTGAAGCACATAGTTTCACACACACTGTTGTATCGTTAGTTTTGAAGAAGTTAAGCAGCTAATTGCAAACACAGTGTTGTAGTGTTAGTTTTTAAGAAGTTAATAACTTAGTTTCAAATTCTGTGCGGTATCGTTAGTTTCCATGAAGTTAAGTACGTAGCTTCTCATATAGTGTTATATAGTTAGATTTCATGAAGTTAAGCACATTGTTTCACACACAATGTTGTATAGTTAGTTTCTAATACAGTGTTACATGGTAAGATTTCATGAAATTAAGCACGTACATTCAAACACAATGTTGTATTGTTAGTTTTGAAGAAGTTAAGCACTTAGTTTCGCATCCTGTGTTGTATCCTTAGTTTTCATGAAGTTAAGCACATATTTTCACACACAGTGTTTTAAGTTAGTTTCTAATGCAGTGTTATATCGTAAGTTCTCATGATGTAAAGTATATGGTTTCACACACTGTGTTATATCGTTAGTTTTCATGAACTTCAGCAAATAATTTCACACACAGTGTTGTATCGTGAGCTATGAAGAAGTTAAGCACATAGTTTCAAAAACAGTGTTGTATTGTTAGATTTGAAGAAGTTAAACACTTAGTTTCACATACTGCGTTGTATCATTAGTTTCCATGAAGTTAAGCACGCATTTTCTCACACAATGTTGTATCTTTAGTTTTCATGAAGTTAAGTACGTAGTTTCTCATATAGAGTTATATAGTTAGATTCCATGAAGGTAAGCACATAGTTACACACACAGTGTTGTATTGTTAGTTTTGAAGAAGTTAAGCACTTAGTTTCACATACTGTGTGGTATTGTTAGTTTTCATGAAGTTAAGTACGTAGTTTCTCATATAGTGTTATATAGTTAGATTCCATGAAGGTAAGCACATAGTTACACACACAGTGTTGTATTGTTAGTTTTGAAGAAGTTAAGCACTTAGTTTCACATAGTGTGTGGTATCGTTAGTTTTCATGAAGTTAAGTAGGTAGTTTCTCATATAGTGTTATATAGTTAGAATTCATGAAGTTAAGCACATAGTTTCACACACAGTGTAGTATCGTTAGTTTTGAAGAAGTTAAGAATGTAATTTCTAACACATATGGTAAGTTCTCATTTAGTTAAGAACGTAATTTCAAACACAATATTGTATTGTTAGTTTTGAAGAAGTTAAGCTCTTAGTTTCACATATTTTGTTGTATCGTTAGTTTCCCTGAAGTTAAGTGCGTATTTTCTCACAAAATGTTGTATCGTTAGTTTTGAAGATATTAAGCACTTAGTTCCACATACTGTGTTGTATCGTTAGTTTCCTTGAA